>NC_143242.1:4821670-5129938 GCF_009617815.1 Ciona robusta | reverse complement strand
GCACTGGTCAGATTAAAACTGGAGCTCCTTGCAGATCTGAAAGACTTTCAAAGTACAACCAGCTTTTGAGGTAAACTTTTTGTAATGTTTTTGTTCTAGAACTGCTTAAACTGCTTTGTGACTGTCACCATAGCAAATGGTTAGCGCACGTCTAGCCTAGAGTTTTTGGTTCGAAGCTTTTAATAATGTGGTTGACTGCGTTTATGTGTCCTTAGGCAAGACTTTTAATGGCAATTGCTCCAACCCAGTTGTTTCTTATCAATCTTATGAGTTGTTTAAATAATTAACTCTACAACAACAAAAATTACCCACAAAGTTTCATACATGGTAAATTGTAAACCGGCACAACACAAGGTGTGTGAAACAAGACATCTATGTTATAATGAGGACAAATATTTTACCATTCTATACTTTTATTTTAGAATTGAGGAAGAGCTTGGATCAGCTGCCAAATTTGCAGGAGCCAAGTGGCGTACACCACTTGCTAAATAATTTCCCCACAAAACATATATTAGAACTATCTATCCTGTCCTGCCCGTTTTTTGTTATGTTAGCATAAGCAGTTGTTGTAAAAGTTAATTCTGTATTAATCCTGTGACATCCTTTGAAGTTCCCTGTTTTTGAATACACAGCTTTTGTATCAAAGCAGTACAATACAAAGTTCCGCATGAAAAATATATTTAGTAATAATTATAACAACGTATATGAAAATGAAACTGTGTTCAGTGTTGATTTAATAAAAGGCAATCTGAAAACCCTTGTGCACATATGTAATTGCTAAAAGAGACTGCTTTTAGAAAAAAGTCGCACCATATCATCCACAGTAAAGATACCTAAAATAGGAAGCTTTTTTTTCAATCAAAACCCTTTTTTGAAGCACAGCACTGAAGCAATTATTCCCAGCTCTGTTATTGCAGGTAACACACTGAGAGTAAAAATTGAGAGGTTAGAAAAATATTTTTGAGGTCAGGAAATGGATGGTTATTTTTTGGGAGGCTAGTAGGGTATAGATATATTATATTTATTAGTTGTTTTGATCACCGGATGGTGTAAGTGTTATTGGAAATGGAAAACAATACTGATTTTAGATAATTGCTTTTCAACCTCAGAGCTATCTACTTGATTGGGCTATCTACTAGCTACTACAATGGTTTGAAAGACCTTAGACCAATATTGGGATTAAATAATAGTTTTTAGGCAAAATAAATTTAAATTAAAGTTTAGTTACCTTAAATTTATACTTAGCATTCAGGATTTTTACAAAAAAGGTTGAGAAACACTGTTGTAGATATTAACTACAGTTGATTACTAATTACAGTGTTGTCAGGATTGGTAAAATCATTATTGAGAAGCAGCATATAAAATAAAGGAAATACCAGTTGCAAAAAGTACCTGCAGAATCCGAATATGTAACCATACAAGTTACAATCCCACGCATCGAATAAGTAAAATGACAATGAGACGCATGCTCCTGCATGTGCTGCTATTGCTGAAAAGAATAGTTAGAGTTAGTTTCTCTTGTAATTTTATAGGGGTTAGGTCCAACAGCAATACACGTCAATGGACCAAAGATTTTGACTAAGTTGTTACCCCGGCTTTTGTTACTCCAATATTTAGACAGAGTTGTTACCCTGACTTTTGTTACTCCAACATTTAGACATAGTTGTTGGTTGTTACTCTGACTTGGTTTGGTACTCCAACACCCATGGTGTGTATGGGTCTTGGATTAATTTTAAACAGGTTGAATTTGGTAGTTGGGTGGACATCAAAATTCGTACAGTTCTGATTGGACAAAATTCTCATGTTTTCAACTATTTATTCACATACATTAACAGAAATAGCACCAACTTACATAGTAATGACTGAGATTGATTAAACATTGAAAACCCGCTCACAAAACCACCAAGTTCTATTAAGAACATGCCAAGTGTGATTGAAAGAAGGACAATTAATAAAGTTTGTTTTTCATTGTACTGGGCTGTTGTAAATGAAGCAGGCAAACACGCTGGTAAGTTGATGTCCTAGAACAGAAAATACTGTGTTGTTCTATTATAAAATGAATACATTTTATTTTAACATACAAGTTAAACAAAATGATAATTTTAATCAGAACTACTATTTTAAAATTTGCCATGTGCATAAAAGGCACAGTTGCTAGTAAAATTAGCACAGACAGTTACTAGTAAAAATGAGTTTTCGTTTAAAAAGTACCTATATTTTGTAGGGGAATTAACATAACATGAAAAAACACGTTATAACGTATCGTACTTACCAGCGACCAGAACATGGTAATTACTATTACAAGGTGTGCAATAAGGACTAAAAACCGAGCTGGAACTAAACTTTGTGCGACTCTCATATTGAAATTACTTATTTTGCAATAATTTTACGTTTAAAGCATGCAATATAGCAATGCGTTAATATCGCTCAAAATCGTATCCAAAATAAAGTCATAATAACCGCCATACGAGAGAACGTCTGATCAAACAAGTTTTGATTTCCCCTTCTTCTTAAAACGATAAAAATATGAGAGAAAGTAGTGTTGTCGCGACACCTTTACTTCCAATGTCGCGACATTGCCGAAATTACGATTCTTATGCGCGATTTGGGTAATTACGTGACGTAACTTAAAGCTTGCAAAATTGGAAGTAAATTAATCTCTACTGCTTATATGCAAAACAGAGTAATTGTTTTGTCCCCCTACCCATTTGTCAGACAATTCTATCGAAACGAAGTGTGGAAAGAAACGGGTAACCGCATGCGTTGTAGATGCTGTCGCATGCTTGCTTACAAAATAAACTTAGTTGTTACCAAAATAAACTGTTAGTTTGGTTAGAGCGGTCACTTATTTATTAAAACGAAACTAGTCAAGTTTTTAGCGGAGGGAATTTATTCTTACTATATAAAGCACAGGGGCTAATAAATATACTAATTGTCTCAAATCGTTAGCTGTACATAATAAATAAAACAGTGCGAAAATGTGCTTACTACAAAAAAGGTTGCAATTTTAAAAGGAAATTTGATTGTTCGTATCGCTCCATAGGCCACATGCGCATCCTTTTGGAATTCGAATTTTCTCTTGGTCGTAAAAACTGCGGATAACTTTGTACGTCGTTTTGGTCTTGAAACCTGTATTTACGCTTCGAGTGCGACATAATTCGGCACACTGGACTCCGTAAAATGAAAATCCTTTGCAATGAAACGCGTTTTCCGTCCACGTTATCACCACACGTCGACGAACTGGTGAACCCATACGCATGCACCTATAAAGTACAATTTGTCACATAAAAATGATTAAGATGTTTTGTCAGTTTTACTAAAAATAATTTGTGTTGCAAATTTGTGTTTTCTAAGAAAAAGGCGTAGTTTTTAAAGTAAATATGTATATACTCGCTGATTTTCTAATTTGTACCATATAGCAGGGTGGGGTAAGTCGGGACACCTTTAGCATAATACCAAAATCTCTGATTGTGTTTAAGACAATTGTAACAACTGTCCAAAAATTAGCAGTGGGAATACGATTTTATAATTCTTTAAATGTTCTTTGTTTACTACCAAATGGGACAAGAAAATAAAATGAAAAGGTGTCCCATCTTCACCCTCTCCACTATCCTGTTTATTCACACAGAAAAATGTAACATAATGTTTTAACAACGAGAAAATACTAACTTGTCAGTTGCTTCAATGAACCGTCCGTTTGTCGCTTCCGATGCAGCGTTCAAGAAGAGCAGGATGAAAAAAGTTAAGATTATTTGTACCTTCATTTCGATTTAATGTTTCAAGCAACTAACGTTATTAGACTTGGTTGGTATTATCGTTCAACCGCATGTATCGTCGTCTTTTTATTGGGCCCAGAGAGCCTTAGTTGCTGTTCAGCATATATCAGGTTACAATTGGGGCAAATTGTTCGTTATTTTCACTCTAATAAAAATATAGTGCTTTGGACGTTAAATTTATTTTACGTGTAACTTCCCCCTTTTTGTGGGTTTCCTTATGGTCTCCCAGACGTGAATAAAACACAATGCGTGTTCTTCAGTGATGTCATCATTTGTCCAGACGTTAAATGTCTACTATTTTTTTAAATTTAAGGGCGTATTGCGTATAATGCTGTGTCGGATCTTTTTAAACCACCATTTGAAATCAGTTTATTTTTGGCCTAATAAACATTTCAACGCTTTTTAGAGCGGCCATTTTTTTCCATGGCCTCCAATACAACGTCTGCTTCCCGTATGATGATCTTAGGCTGTATTCTGCATTAAGGTTTGCATCTGTGCAGTTTCTATGCCACCAGGCTGAGTTGGCAAGCTTCGCACAATTTTTCAACGCGTTCCAATCACGATCCTCTCCCTTAGTTGTAAATTGCATTCCATTCGAAACTTGTAACCCATCACCCGCTTCTTTGCCAAATGCAAGCGCCTTTTGGCGATTATAGCCTGAAACATGTAGTCGGTACATTTCTTTGAAGTTCGATACGGCGAAATAATCGTAAAATGCGTATGCTTTTGAATTAGTTTTTCGTTCAATTAATATTACAAGCAAAGACTGAGGCACTGCGTTTGTCAGAACATTAATGTTGCTTAGCCCAAGCCAATAGCTACCCGTTGCTTTACCGAAATAGGTTTGAAATTCGCGTTGTGTTTTATCAAAGCTGGTGTCAGGGCCCAATCTACGTTGTATTGCCGTCCACCCACCACCGTCAGCGAGGAAGTTACAATAAACTTGCAAGGTTTTGTATGTTTGACACTGAACAACTTCATAAACCCCGCTTTCGTGGGCAATTCCAAGGTTTCGTAAGCCATTGCAATCTCGGTCTTGTACTGCAGAACAAGGATAATGTTTACACACGGGAAATGGTTTGGACCAGCTTGCATTGTACTTGTTCAAAACACATTTAGTGGTGCTTTTCCCAGTTAACCGATAACCAGAATGGCATGAAAATTCGCATACCGACCCGATCTCTGTCGGTACTTTTGATTTAAGATTACCATCAGCAGTGTAGCATTTTATCTTTGAAAAATCGGGAATTTGAAATTCTGCTTGGCATTTTGGATCGGAGGTTGAGAAACTGTCCAGGAGTTTGGATTTTTCCAGAATTAGTTTTTCTTTCAATGCGGCTGCGTGTTTGTAAGCCATGAATAGACCAAAGTACATAATCAGTAACACGATTAGCTGGGATATGTAAATTAAAGATTGGAGCTTCTGTCGTTTTAGGTGGGCCGCAAAATCTAAGGAAGTATCATCTTTTTGCAGCAGGTCAACTTCGCCAGCAGAGTGCTGGCTCAGGCTGTCTTTTTCGGAAGTAAAATCGGTTTTGGATATCCCAAGTATGGTTGCCACTTGTTCGGTTCGCTCATTGTCTAACTCATGAAGAGCAATTTGTGCTTTTAGTAAATACCTTTGAAGGGTCTTTAGGTTGCCAAACTCCGTGGTGGAAGCGTTTTCTTCCGGTTCGTCGGCCGCCGAGGCTTGGATTTCGTTTACTAGAGTTTCCAGACGTTCCATGACCTTTTTGCGATCAATGGTTGGGGCAAGTTCCTCATTTTCCCCCTTAGACAACTCGCCAATCGACAGCTGGTCGCCGCTTTCGATGGACGGCGCGCCGAGCAGGTTTCCCGAACGAGGTTTTCCCTTGTACATTTTTAAAAGTACCGGATATGTATTTACCACTGTATAATAAAGTTTCAAGCAAAATAAATTACAATCGTAAATGCGTCACAATCAATTCAATTGTGAGGAAAAATCCCCCAAACTTTGGACTCGACGGTGAAATTTTGAAATGAGATACTGAGCAAACCTTTTCTCCCCACTTAGTTGTTCATTCATGAAAGAAACAATCGCATTGGGGAATTTCGCTTGTTTTCGGTTGCGTTCATGTTGTAGCGGTAAAAAGCGTGTTCTACTCTATTCATTGGTACTGTATTGCAGTATATTGTGTAGAAATGTGTGAATTAACTAGTGAGGAGAAATACGCAGCGTGGAAGGGAAGTCTGGACGAAACTTTTCTTCTGAAAATAACTGGTGTAGCAAAACTCGACCAAATAGAAGATTTGCGACTGTGTGGGCTTGAATTATGCGACGATGATTTGCGACCTGACGTTTTGAACAAGCTATCGTCTCTAGTTGAACTAAATTTGTCAGGAAATCGGTTAACATGCATACCGGAAGGTATTGTGTTAAAAAAACTGCAATACCTGGATATTTCGAATAATCGAGTTGCTTCTGTGGAATGGGTAAAAAGGTTTCCAGGTCTGATTGATCTTGATATATTTGGGAACATTGGCCTGACTGTAGACGATCGATATAAGATTACATTCCTGCTGGAAAATTTAAACCGCTTGGATCGAAAGGGTTTAGAAGAGAGCGACAAATTACGAGAGACTTTCACAAAGAAGTTGATAGTTCGAATTAACAATCTTTGGAAAAAAGAATTTGCCGACAATATTCCTGATGATTCAACTGAAAAAGATGTCTTGAAGTTGCAGAACGAATTTGTACAGCGTGCCAAAGCAAAAGTACATTATGGACCTAATTCTCTAAAAGGGTATCGCCTTTGGAGAATTGAAGCAATTGCAAAAGAACTTGTGTTGTTTAAAATTGAATGCCCTGGTAGTAATCTACTGCTGGAAATAGTAGATGATACATCAAGCTCTGAGGAAAATCCTGCAGTCAAATCTGAAAAGAAGCTAACTAGAAAAGCAAAGAATCGACATACTGAAGAAACTTGTGGAGATGTCTTTTCTCCTTTTTCATTTCTTCAGTGCCATAGTAAAGATAATGGTTCAAGTGACTTTTCAACACAAGTAAGAATCTTTTATTTGTTTATTTATAGAGAGTTATTTGTGTTGCTTTTACCAAAAAATTATTTTAATATCCCTTTGGTTTGTTTTTTAATATTTATTTTTGCCCAAATTAATGTTGAACTGTTTATAGGTGTGGTGCTGCTCATTTGAACCTGACATCGAAGAAAAATCTAAAACAACAAATCTTGTTGCAACGTGTGGCGGGGACACGGTATGCATCACTGAATGCACAACGGCGAAAGTGCAAATGCGATTTCAACAAAAAAATGAAGAATTCTACGTCGTCGCTTGGTCTACATTAAATATAAATAAACACAAGAGTAATATTCTTGTGGCTGCTGGTTGCTTGGGCTTTATTCATTTACTCCACCCTAAACAAGGCTTGTGTTATGGCCGCATTAATGCTCATTCATCTCCGATTCAAACAGTGATGTTCTCTCCATATTGCCCTACGTATTTGTTGACAGGGGATAAAAAAGGAAACGTTTATATGATAGATATAGATGTCCCTACTATACCTGAATATAAATTCTCGTGGAAGAAGTTGATGCGATTTGTAGGGATTGATGCAACACCACTTAAATTCTGCATTCCCCCTATTGGTGGGTATCTTCTCTGCGCAAGCGAATATGGGTTGTATTGTTGGAAATCAAATGATATAATGAAAACATTTCCAAGGGGCAGATCTTCTGTTATAGTCAATGATGATCTATCTGAGCTAAGATTTTCAGGAACAAAAATGGACGAATCAATGGTAGATGCCTTGGCAATGTTAACTGATGATATGCTTGCTACTAAGGTATCCCAACAAGGCTGTATCTTTCTCTGGAAGTTCTCTGATGTTGAGCCTAAATTAAAAGCAACAAAAGGCAACAAAGTGAGCGTAATCACTGTACCAGTGTTTAAAGAATTAAAATGGTCCAACACAAAGCAATGCTTTATAAACATGGCAGCTTGTGTGCCAAAATGTTCAATTATTTCCGGTGATGAAGTTGGTAATATCTGGATTTATAATTTATCTGACGCCCTTGAAGAAACCTCTTCCTACAAAGCTAAGAAATCCAAAGCAATTGTCCCGGATAAA
The DNA here is from genome assembly GCF_009617815.1 of Ciona robusta. Taxonomy (NCBI): domain Eukaryota; kingdom Metazoa; phylum Chordata; class Ascidiacea; order Phlebobranchia; family Cionidae; genus Ciona; species Ciona robusta. The sequence goes on along the minus strand of NC_143242.1, from coordinate 5,122,054 downwards.
ATAACAGAACCTTCCCGAATTATACCCTTTCCAAAATGCACCAACACGAGTGGCGACTTGCTTTTAAAGTTTAAAAAGGGGACAATATATAATGATATTTCCTGTAATTCCGACATGACCTTTATTGTGGTAACAGCCGACACAAATCTGGTTGGAATCTACAAAAAAGTTGAATGACGCAATTGTGATATCATTATGTCATTTATGATATTTTATAATGTATGGGTTCGCAATGTTCTTGTGTTTTAAGGTTTATTTGCAACAGTTTGTTGTTTTACTCGCATTTTGTGCCTTTTTATCATGAATTTTATTTCGTTTTACAACATTCAGTTTTTAACAGTTTTCTTTTTTTGTACCGTTTTTGTTTTTAGCAAGGTGTTTTTTTATTTCACTTCCTATTTCTTTCTTCTTAGAACTATGTGAGTGTGATTAAAATCTGTTCAACTTTTCTTCTTGAAGTGGTAATCTAAACATGGAGCTCACCTCACTAAGAGCTGTTGGGATTGTTGGTAAGAAAATATAAATGAAGTAACTTGGGTATTCTCACATTGACGGTCATTTTTTTGTTAAAACCCGAGTCTCTTTTCTATACCCTTACGTTTCTTATCAGTTACCAAGCATATGACTTGGTGTATAAATATTATTTAATATTTTATATGAATGAATATTTAAAAAAGCCATTAGTGAATATTTTTCGGTTAAAGCAATGACCGTTGGTGTTATGTGGCTTACCGAAGAACACATTAGGCCACAATAAAATAAGCACTGAATCTGGTATATCTATATTACAATACAAATGCTCTAACCACTGGGCTATTGCACTAAATTATATAAATATTTGAATTTGGTATAAATAGTACTATAACTAATGGGTCTCATCGTATCTAATCACATGAGTTTTCAAAGCTGCTATAAAAACTGTTTTTTTTTATACCTGTTTCCTAACTGTATGCATGATTTTTTCAGAAAAAGACCAAGATAATGGTTTAATGTGGACATGGACTTATCCTTCACTTACCCAAGATGAGAAACAATATGCACTGAGTAAATGCTGCTTGAGTTGGAATGAAAAACCTGATGCGAGCAAAATAATTCCATTTGTATTTAGCCATTATATGAAACAATGGTATTATATATTTACTGCTGCACCAAGTGAACCAACACCTCTTAAATCGGTACAAATATATGTTATTATACAGATATATGTTATCGTATCTGTAATCTGTATATAAATAATACAGTATGTCATGTATTTTATTATTTTCATACTACAATTTTATTTAAACATAAAATTTTTAATTACCAAATTACAATGTTGTTTTATTGTATTTTTGGCGTTGAGCATGTTTTTTGTAAACATCTGGATACTAAACAAGAAATTAAGTTCTAGTCACTTAGTTTTTAGTATTAGGCCTATATACAAATAAATGATGTTTGCTTACTACTTAAAGGGCCTAATTATATCAGAACAACTGCTTTATCCAAAACAATACACTTACTGTTTAAATAGGTGACTTACTTTTACAGGTCGCATATTTTTCCATTGTGCTTCTGGCCAGCGATTTTAACCCAGAAAAATATGCCGTTCTTACTCGAATACTAAGCAAGTTCTATGAAGAAAGTGGAAACCCTGTCCGAATATTGGAGCAATATCTCATGATCGTTACTAAAGGCTTGTGCCACAGTAACAGCAATGGAGTGTTTAAAGTACAGAGTTTTTCGCAGGAAAAAGCCTACACTGCTGCATCCTTAAAAGGTTGTGATATCTTATATTTGAATGTATTCTGCTTTATCCTCACATGGCTGGAAAACGAGTTTCATACACCTCGTGCCAGCTTATGAGTTACCAAGTATGTTACTTTGTCAGTGTGAGTAATTTTTTATTTTTATTTGTTGCTGATAATTTGGATAACACAATAGTGACCACTGGGTTAGTTAGAGCAATTGTCTTTAAGTGGACACATACCCTACAAGGGGTAGCAATCACGAGCCTTGAACTCATAAGCTATGTGTTAGAGTCAGACGCGCTAACCATTTTGCCACCCACTAGAATGTCTGTAGAATTTTTTGCTATCCTGTCAAGAGATAGAGAATTTGATTATTTTCTTATATTATTTTTTGCTTTGATTATTTTATTTTGTCGTTTAGATGTAATCAACGTGTTTGAAATCCAATCGATCATTCTGTACACTGCAATCTTGCTCAAAAAGAAAGTATTAGTTTATCATAATAAGTTGGAACTTCTACTTGAAATAACAAGGTGAGAAATTGATCAGTTGATGCGTTTTGCCTGTTTATCACATGGTTGTAACATCATTAAACCATCTATTGGTTCGAAAATGTTGTGTCTGGTATTTTTTAACCTTGACATTTTTTTATCAAAATTAATTGCTTAACCTACAGTTTTCAAATGTTTGTATAAAACCCGCTTAATGACGAATTTTGCAAAAAGAAGTTTTTTTTTATTTCTTGTACAGAGCTCTGCCAGCATTTGTCTGGCATAGACAAGATTGGAACTGCTTATACCCATGGGTGCATGATAAGGAACAGGAGCTTACTGCATTGCTCAAACTGCCTCACTTTATTGTTGGAACTACAGAGGAAGATTTACTGAAACAAGAAGATTATGATATTTATGCAAATGTACCGGCTAAAACTATAACTGTATCACCTCATGCTAAAGGTATAAGTTTCTCATGGAAATTAGTATTTGCAGTTAAAATAGGTGTAGGTTCATTTATTACCCATATATTCATTTATTACCGATATACTGGTTGAAGAAATGAATGTAACTTGCTTTATCCTGGCGTGGCCGGAAGACGACAGTCATTATAACACGGGTGTTCATACACCTCGTGCCAGCTTTTGAGTTACCATGTATGTTACTTTGTGGGTGAATATTTGTTCTTTGGCTAAACCTTAATCCTAATTTCACATCCAGTTGTCACTCATGCTTTGTAAAGTAATTATACAGCAAATAATATGTTTATTGCAGAATCACTGACTATGGGAAAGCTGCATAAAGACATTGCGAAGAAAATGTTGGAAATCTGTAAAAATGAATCTTCCTCAAACAAACAGCTCATCATGGTAAGAATAAGATTACAAACCATCATAAAGTAGACATGAATGAGTAACTTGAACTTGTTTTACCCGTAAAGGGCATTAAAAGTTGTTATACACAGGTGTTCTGTTTCATACACCTCATGCATGCTTACGAGTTACCATGCTCGAAATTTGTTTTACCTAGTTCTTATATCTCTGTATTAGGGGATTGATGAGAAAACCACAGAGCTGCTGCACAAGCTTCGCTCTCTTGGGTCTGAGACCGGCGCTGGAAAAACTATCATCAAACCTGAAGATGTTAGGTCTAAAAACTTTCACACCACCACCACAGGATTTTTGATCAACCTTGCTATTTCTGAGCAATTGCTTGAATTTGATTAGTGTTACACTGTTGTGTGGTATTTTTTCACTCACGATATTACTTTCACGTGTTATATACCCTGATTTCATTTGATTACGTCATTAATGACGACACGATCGTGAGGCCACAGCGTCTTCTCGAGCGAAACAGTTCGATCATTTCGTTTCACTATATTACTATACTTATCGTTTATGGTTCATAAAATAATTGAGCCGCGGTCGAAACGCTGTCTGAGCAGAACAAGTGATTTTTAAATTCTTATATTATACCCTACATGTGCAATAAACGTTAAGCATAATCCTAATTTTTACTCACATTGCATAAACGTGATCAAAACAACAATACTGCTATATAAAAAACAAGATTTGAAAATGGATTGTAAACAGCAAATGCGTACGAGTCCATGCGTTGCAAGTATGGTATATAGTAGGGTGGGGGAAGATGGAACACCTTTTCGTTTTATTTTCTCGTCCTATTTGGTAGTAAACAAAGAAGAGAACTACAAAATCGCATTCTTGCCACTTCTATAGGTCGTTGTTAAATGTTTAAAACACAATCAGGATATTTGAACATTATGTGCCAAAGGTGCCCCATTTTTCCCACAGTAGTCTATGTAAACTTGACGTGAAAATATTAAAACATAAAAACTGCATTAATAAGAACAGTTTGAACATTGTACGAAAGGATTTCTCAAAACTCTCTCCTTGTTTGCGTTCAGCTTTTCGTTATTTTGAAGTAAGACTTGCATATGCTGTGTATTCTTAAACGGTAATTCCATAACTTTTATCTAGAAGGGTATCTTGGTTCAATACCTGACGTCATGGATGGTCTTCGGGTATCACGTGGCGACAATTCCTACGTAGCAACAAAAAGAAGTTACATTTTCAAGTAAGCTATGTTTTATTACAGGCACTATCTTGATTTTTGCGAGTATTATTTACATTTGAGCACGTTTCTCTTATGGACTAGCTGTTCTAATTTTGAGGGTTCTATAGCGATAGTGTTGAATGACATATTAATATGACAACGGTTTAAGGTTGTCTTGAAGTTTAAGTTTAAATCTTCCACTAAGCCTTATCAGAGCCGTGTATATGCTACACCATGTATTGAATTATTTTTCGCCCACGCATTTTTATATAGTAGGGTGGGGTAAAACCTATTTTTATTATGTAAATATTCTTTGTTTATTACAAATTCAGGACAAAAAAATAGATTGAATTCATGTCCCATCTTACCCCACTCTACAATAGCATCATAATTCTCATTTAAGTAAACCGTTATTACGGTTATTCTTTAACTTGCGCAATATTCGCTTAAGAAAGTCACTGCTGGCTAGTGGCCTTGCTAGCCTATATGCTAATAATGCAGTAAAGTATATAAATATAGACAGCAGTGAGTGCCTGGCCCAAAACGTGAACTCACCACATTAAAATAATGAATATCATCGACCATTCTGTCTAACATCATTTTCCATTCCTTCTCCTTGTTCACCGGACTTAAATTAGACATCAGAATTCTCTCGAACCTAAAACAAATTGCTTGGTATCAAAAATGCTGCCAGTAAGCCACTGTACTTCTTTATACTTATATTGTTTCGTAACCACATTTTAGATTGACGTTTTTGTCAAGCTGTAGTTTGGGTTATATTAAAAAGTTAACAACACACTGTATGATTGTACATACATATCTGTGGACTAAAGTTAAAGTGACGTACCTTGACATTGCTTCTTCGTAAAACTGGAAGAGTACATTCCACCTCACAACTGGTTGTAACCGGTTTATACAAGTCATGATATCACACCGAAAGTTGTATTCGTGTAAACCAAGATCAGGGTTCCGTAACTCTCGCGACAACCTTTGAACAAAGTCGTCATACGTTTCGGGTGCGTTCATCTTGTGTTCGTCGAACTTTTGTTGCTCAAACGATGGTCGATTACGTTTTGCGCTGACTCGCCTATTTAGTCCTGGACGCCCACGTCTTTCTATGACTGGACCGAATGCTAAGTTGCTGCGGTCGGTTTGAGGTAGATACTGGTTGTGGTAAAGATCATATACATCGGGCTCGTGCGCTTCTTCACCGTTGTAGTCTTCGTGAACTAAATCTTCGCCGAAACTAACTCTCCGTGGAGGCGGAAAACGCTCGGGGATAAAATTTTGCTTAAAACCTGGACTGACGTCCATTACCAGTCGATCACAGTTATTCTCAATTTCATTCATCCATGTACGCATGTAAGTTTCAGAGTTCGCATCCTCAGGCGGCATTCGCATGCGTTGTGGCCTAGGTTGTGGCATTTCGATGTGTTCCATAAATGGCGGTCGGTGTGGCGGTTCGCGTGGGCCGTGCTGATGGTGTTGGTATTGCTCGAACCGGGGGTTAAATGGCGGAGGGTTGCGAACAAACATCGGCTGCATTCGGGGAGGAAAAGCAGGGTGGAATTGTGGGGGTGGGGGCATGTAAGCGTTTGGAGGGGGTGCGTGGAACGCATACGGATCCTGCATTCTCATAGGCTCTTGTGGTCTCGGTTCAATAAAGCTAGGTCTTTGGGGTATATCATATGGAGACTGGAATTGTTGTCGGTGATAAATTCCTGGATCGAAATGTTGCTGTCCGTTTGGCATTAGCATACCCGGATGCATAAATTGCGGGTTACCCACAGCTAGATGTGGCTGATAAACCGTCATGGCATAATCTTGCGGCCCGAAGATTTCATCTGGCATGGTTTGAACAGTTAAGGCTTTTTCTTTTGTGAACAACTGTTGCAAAGTTTCATCATCATATTCAACGGAGTTTCGGGTCGATGAGGCGAGGGAGTTTGGAGTTTTGCGACGTTCTTGCTGCTGTCGAAGATTGCGAGGATTATGTTTCACGTCTTCTGCGTGTGTTTGTGTTTCTATATGTCGTGGGCGATGCAACTTTTTGTTGCATTTCCTTGGAACTTCAGTATTTACCGCTGGCGTTGGTTTGGGAGGTTCAGCTGGAGCTACTTTTACAGATTTCTTTTTTGAAGCTTCTATAGCAGAGGAAGGTCGATGGACATCGACGATGATTTCAGTTTTTGTCTTCTCCAACTTCGGAGTTACGATAGGACAACCAGAGTCTATAGATTCCTCTGATTCAAATCCGGTGTCTACAGAGTAGTCCTGTACCTCTGGGGAGAGTCGGGCGCTTTCATCATGTGGTGTTGTGGAAATAGGTTTAGTGTCAATCTGTGGCGTGATATAATCTGGCGTGGCGTCAGGAGCCATGGTTTTAAATGGTGGCGTGAGTGGTGGCGGGGGGGTTTCCATCGCCACAGGCTCCTGTTGTATAGGTACTGAGGAATCTGACGCATCAGACGGTTGTACTTTAATGTTTGTATCAGTTTCTGTTTCAAATTTGGGAGCTGGTGGTTCTATTTCCACTTTTGGAGCTAGTGGTTTAATATTTGAATCTTTTTCGTTGCATACACAGGCACAGTCCCCGTTTTGAAGCGCAGTACCTTCCGCTACGGCTACTACGGGGGTGTCTGTCGTCGAAAGCGTATTAAAAGTTTGTGTCACTTCTTGTAAGCTAAGCTGTGGATATATTGGCTCATAACATACCACGTCACTCCGACTTGAACTTGGGGACGACAGGGGGGAGAGTGAGGTGTCGGAATTTTGACACGGAAACGAAAATTTGTTGCTGTTTGTAAGTGATTCGTCGTTCGTTGTATTGATAGCCTCGTTCTGAACCGCCCCGAGGTCGATTGCATTCGTTTGCGGCAGGTTTGTCGTGGCTGTGTCCTTGTTTGGAGACTGGTCTTCCGAAACGTTTGTCGCGTCCATCTGAGTTTGCGTTTCGGATGTTTTAAGTCGCCCAAGGTCCACGACTTTTCGTATAGAGAAACGCTTTTTTATGCCACGCTTTCGCTTATCGAAAAAACGTACCAGCGAAGACACTGAACGTTCGCTAAAGTTGCGCAAAACTTTTCGTTTCGATGCTTTTCCAGAGACAGAAGTCGAGTCAGTGTCTGTGGACGCTACGGCCGAAACATGTTTTCGTCGATTTTTTTTATTGGGAATATCTGACACGGAAATTGCCGATCTGGACGATACGGATTGTGATGTATCGTTGGAACACGTACGCGTACATTTATCTTGTCCATTGTACTTGCTTGCTGTTGGTTGAGTTTCATTGCCTCGAGCAATGCTTGGATTTTCGTCTGGAACCGTTTCAGCGGTAAATTCTTTTTCAACTTCAACTTCAGCTGAAAGTTTGTTTTGTTTGATATCATTGTCAGACTTGACTGACCCAGACGGACGTTTACTTGACTCGGTTCCAGAATCCTCCACGGTATTCGGTCCAATTCCCTTATCTTCTCGATCTGTGTTACCGGCATTACCCGGTGCTTCAGGGCAAACGGTTGTTTCGGGAATTGACTGCAAGCTACTGTCCACCAGCGATTTTCTTGAGTACGATAGCGCGTCATCTTTCGTAAGCAACCTACACGAACGTGTTGTGATCGGGAACGAATCTTCATCCGAATTTTCGTCCACAGAAAAAGACTCCGCACTTCTTACCTCCCATAACACGTCACTGTAATCGTCATCATTATCCAATTGTAGCAAATACTCTTCAACTTTCAAATCCATTTCGTCGTCTTTATCATCCCGTATTACAGGGACTTCAGCCGTTTCAGCTTCCTTCATATTCGTCTCAACATCCGTATTTCGAGTTAACGTTCTTACTTCAGCATTCTGTTGGTCAGCAAGTTCATTCCGGTCCAAACTTGTTTCTTCCATCCGTTATAATTGCTAATTCTCCCCAGTTTCAAATCTTGATTGACAGGTCAATTAGACTCCACCTAAAAGAAACAAGTTTAGTTTAATCACCTATCAACACATAAACGCTTATTGTTTATAGGAAGTTTTGACCTGGGGTGTTTCTTTGTAATTAATTATAAACGGTAACTTCCGATACTTAGATTAGAACACATACCTCTTGTAACTTTTGAAAGTACATCGCAACAACAGAATGCAAAACTTGTATATAGTTCCACGGTACTTCAGTTTCCTAAAAGCTACCCTAATACAAAACTTCTAAATTTACAAAAATAGTTATTGGCGTACTGTCCTGCATATTAAAATTTTCTAAACATTTCACAGTAACATAACACAGTATATCCAATTATTGCGCTACTAATAAAAAATTAGACCATTTTACGTACAAAAATTACACATTATTGAAGTACTGCATTTGTAATAAAAATTGAGATTATATTACATACAAAAAATACACAGTATTAAAGTGTTGCATTTGTGATAACAGTTTTAAAATTTTTACACGTTTAATCTTTCTATAATCCTTAATCCGAACGGCTGTGTTTACATGATCATGGAACAAGTGCAACGCTGTCAAGGTCAAGTACTGTCGCTTTCCCTTTCTCTTTCTCATATCTACTGTATAATATTCTATTAACAACGTAGTTATTACCAGCACTAATAACTACCTACAAACCAAACTAACTACATTTCAAATCTTAAACCGGTATAGGCCTACGCCAGAATCACTACTGTAATAATTTCTCAACCGCTGCCTTTATCCTCAAGCGACGTTAACCTATAATATTGAACGGACCGCAAGTTTCTAGCTTAAGGATACTAACTGGCCAAGCAAGCGTAGTCGTGACTTTTGAAAACTGAATGACTACGAATTGCGTCTGGTTAAGCGCGACGGGTAAAAGAAAACAAACAGATTCGGAATTACACGCGTGTCGTATATATATATCTTATAATAGAACTGCGTCATTAGAGCTTTTACTGGTACATAATACGATACGTACTGACTGTCCCGAATGAGGCAAATCTTAGGTCGTCAAGTCGAACTTTACAGCAATTAAACCTGTTTATTGGGCAGTTGTTTACCCTTCCGTTTAAATGCGGTGTCACTGCGTCACAAGTACCTACGGTTCCCAAGAATTAAGTCCTAATTGCCCTTCCGTCATATAAATGACTCTTCTTTAAATTTGAATTGGTATTTTGGAAATAACCATCTTCGTTTCTTGATTTCGGGTTTTACTTTCACCTGACACTCGCGCTATATGTGCCCACGCATCCATTAAGGCCATATCGTGAACTCTTCGGTGTTTTCAGCTTGTCGACTAACGTGTACACTGAAGTGGCTTGGTCAATTAATGGGCGGTTTTTCAGATCTTAAAAATAGCCCCTTTTACGCGACGATGCCTCTGTTGACACTAAAGCGATTGTTCGTTATGTTGCCAATGCGAGTAAAATTTACTTTTTAGACGCGCAACAGGAAAAAGGTCAAGTAGAACGAATTGCCCGTCGGCTAAGCAAGCACAGCATGCGAACAGTTATTGGCTACAGCGCAATAAAATGGGGGAAATTGAGACAAGAGTTTGCTTATTGGCTGTCAGCCTGATGTATATCTGCAATTCACATTCTTTTCGACGGAAACGAAAGGTAATGTGATTTATCATGTACAATATACACACTGCTATCTTCAAGTACAGTCGTAAACCTACAAAATGGGGTTGGTTTTAGTTTGCCATTCGCAAAACATATAACTCAACTAAAAGGGGTGAAATTATACTACAATTAACTCTGCTATTATAAAAACTGGTTGTAATAATCTAAGTAGAGTACAACGCGATCTAAAACGCAGATAATTACCAGCTACTGACTTGTAGTTGGGTCGCTTAGCGCACGCCGAACATTTTTATGAGCTACTTAAATAGTTTGTTACGTGATCACAGCTAAAACAATATTGTTCTTCTAAATTTCAAAAATAGGAGACATATTACTGTGGGGTAAGAAGGGACATCTTTGGCAAATAACAACCAAATATCCTGATCGTGTTTAAGCAATTAGCAACGGTCTATTTAAAAATCGCGAGGATATGGTTTTATAATTTTTTTAATGTTGTCTGTTTACTACCAAATGGGACGAGAAAATAGAATAAAAATGTGCGAATCTTCCCCCAACGTATAGTAGGGTGGTGGAAGATGAGACACTTTTTCATTCTATTTACTGGTCACATTTGGTAGTAAACATAGAACATTCAAAGAATTTTAAAATCATAACTTTACGGCTACCATAGATCTTTGTTAATTGTTAAAAAGAGGATCAGGATATTTAAATAATATGTGATAAAGGTGTCCCATCTCCCCCCACCATACTCTACAACAAGAACCTCACAAAAATTGGAATCGATATAGTTTTATCGATATATATTTTTATGCTGATTGGTGTATATGGACTATTTCAAAATATAGACACGTTGTTTTACAAAATTCACTTTTCTTTCAAACTAAACATGTATTGTACAGTCATGCGGGATACATAATCTAGTTTTTATTTGTCTACTAAAAATTAGACACCCAAAAGCTAAAAATAAACACACAAACTTAAATGTCACGGTCGAATACCTTGAAAGGCTAATCATTCTTCCCCGTCAACTTTTATAGATCTAATTACGATTTTAAACGGCGCTGACTGCAACTAACTGCTTTCTTTACGGTCTTCTTTATAGGCCTGTGTAGGACATCTGGATTATTACATGTTGGTTACGAACGTACTGGAATTAAACATGTTAGAAATGCGCTCACGAGTACAGGGATATAGACCAGAAAGCGGCGGTAATGTGCAATTTGACACATTTGTTTAGTTGACGCCCTAAAAGGACACGTCATTATTTAGTCGCATTTCAACGTTTCACTCTTTTTTTGTATAAACAGCAGATTGTTAGCGTGAAAATGTTTGTTTTCAAAAAGCATTCAATAATGATATCCACGTTGCAGTCAATGGTCAAGTAACGGACGCTCGCCCTGTTTTTTTTTTATAACACTGCTCGATAACTTACTGGGTACTGCTGGTTACCAAGTTTTCCTTGATCTGTATACAGGTACATAGCAGAGAGGGAGAAATGGAACACCTTTAGCACGTAATATCCAATTATTCTAATTGAAATTTAAACATTTAACAACGGTGGGTGGGAGCTGTGAGGAAACGGTTTTAGAATTCTTTAAATGTTCTTTGTTTACTACCAGATGGGGCGAGAAAATGGAATGAAAAGGTGAATTATTTCCCTAAACTTACTATATATATTATTAAGTGCTTCGTGCGCGTTATTTTATTGCTTCGTGCAAGTTATTTTGTATGTGAACAACGATTAACCGGCTACATAGTTTAAACTACCAAAATGCCACGACCTCATATACGTGTACGACAAATACAAACTGTTCACCTAAAATTAACCGTGAAGTTGCCACGGGTGCATTGAACGCCCATATTAGATTCCCAGTTCTACCTTGACTTGAAAACATAAGAAAACCACAATATAATATAATTATACAATATTTCTTTTGCTTAAAAATGCATTTTAGGGAATTTACAATCGCAATACAAGATGCATTTGGAGCCGAAAAAACGCTAATAATATTTTAATTCAAGAATAAAATTGATAACAGTCGTAAAGGTTGCTTTTCACTTGAGTTATCAAGTCATGCTCCCCACGCTGGTGCTGATTACCAAGCGTGGTGGCAATTGTCGCGAAAATAAAAAGACTCTTGTATGTTTGTTTTGGGAAATTTGTATCGAAAGGTGTTAGCTCGTAAAATCCGTTTTATGTAAGGGCGAACCAGATTGAACATGCGCTGTATTATATATATTAATCTCTTATACTTCGCAGCTGCTGCAGATAGTTTCCATTTGATTTAAACTGCTGCCGGATTTGACACCTCAAAAGTTTATATACACTAAACCCAGAAGTGCCTTTGTTTGCTTTCAGCTATGAATAAAGCTTTTGCGTTTTGGACTTTCGTGACAGCGGCAGCAGCAATTGGACTTCTTGCTACAGGTTTAGGGACAGAAGAATGGTCAATAATTAAAATTACGAGGTGTGTTTTATTAAATCACTTTTCTATCATGTTATACGAGTTATCACTTAGGTAATACAGCCGCTGGTGACCAGTAAAAATTTTGGTCCTAAACTATTCCTTATGTGCGCAAAAAAACGTACTGCGTCTTTAGTATTTACCTACGAGTCATAAATTATAATAACATGCCCCTTTAATGTATATCTATATGTTGTATATAATTTAACTTTGTTTATTCTTTGGGTTTCTTTATTTTTTAATAATTTGTTTCAGTTAAATGTCCATACACTGTGCTAGTTTGTTTTTAGTAATTACCATAACGCATTGTACCTATTCCTGCAATAGGCAGCATGTTTCGTTCCTGTAGGTAAAAAATTTTTTACAATTCAGCAGTTTACCAATGTATTTTTTCCACCAAGATAAACATGCATGAAACTTTTTTTGCTTGAAAACGTGTTGGTAAAATTAATTACTATTATCTTGTACATCAAAGCTTTTGATTGTCTTTCATGAAATATACTGCAGTTCTAGTTTGGTCTTGCACGTTAGGTTTGTCTAAGGGTAACCTTCAAAATGTTTAAGCCAAGGTAGCCTACTTCTAGGTTAGAACAGCATTATTACCACATAAATGGAAGTAGTCAGTGAGGTTTATGCTCATTTGCATGCAGATCAAAAAAACAAGTTATTAGCCTAAACTACTGCATATAAAGGTACAAATTACCAAATTTATGTTGTATAGTAGAATGGGGAAAGATGGGACGCCTTTTCATTCTATTATCTAGTCCTATTTGGTAGTAAACAAAGAATATTCAGAGAATTATAGAACTGTATATCCTCACGACTCCCACAGTTCGTTTTTAATTGTCTGCTAATTCATATTCTAAGTATTCACGTTAACAACATGCAAGTTATGGCCACATGTTATTGTTCTGCAGAGAGACATTTACAAATGAAACATGTGTGGTACAGAGGACACTTGGAATGTTCAATGGCAAAGATATTTTTCCAAGGACATGTTCGTTTTCAAATAATGTGTCCTACAACAGTAGGTCCCTTTTTGCAGGCGATATAATACAACCAAATTAAACTGTGTTTCTTTAGTGTTTAACACAACAGGAATTGCATACAATTCTGGTGTTCAAATTGCTTCACTTGTGTTTATCTTGTTTGGAATTTTGGGTGGCCTTTTTGCAATGGCCATATCTGCTTACAATATAGTTTCAAAACCATATGAGACATTTGCTGGTCCAATAGGAATGATTTCATATTTTACATCTGGATGTGAGTAGAATGTTCTTTATTAACTCTAATGTTTGTACTAGTAAAAAAATGTACAAGGGAATACCCAAGATACATTTAAATTTTATTATAATTATATATACAGTTCTGTGGGGTAAGATCTTTTAGACATCTTTTACCTAATGATCGTATTTTAAACAATTAACAATGGTCTATAGGAGTTGTGAGAACATGGTTTTATCATTTTTAAATGTTCTTTGTTTACTAAAATAGAATGAAAAGGTGTCTTATCTTTCCCCACCCTACTATATACACAGTTTCTTGAAGTATAATTTTTTGTTTCCAAGTGGTCTTCACATTAATTGGTATAATCATCTATGTTGTTCTCTTCTACAATGACTTCCAGGATTCTGTGCTTAAAAACTGTTCATCAAAAGATCCCATATGCCATGATCAGGTATCTTCTGTGTTATGTATTTATTAGTGCTTGTAATATGTTGACCTAGGAGGGGTCATTTATTTAAATAGAATCAGTATGGTTTAATACTTGTAGAGGGTTATTTGTATATTTAGGTTAACATCAACAGTTCTTTTAGCCACACTCTTGCTTGTGTTTTGATATGTAGGGTGTTAAAAGACTGTTTTTATCTTCCTGCTCCTGGGTTAGAATTTCCTTTGTAGTAGCTATCGTGTTAATTTCATCACAAAGCGTTAAAATAAGCCAGTAAATTATGACAAATAAATATTTACAAATGGGAAAAAATTATTTCAGCCAATATGTATACACTAGCCAACATTTTTGATTTTAGGTTAGGCTTGTATGATTATAAGTATTGTTGTATTTCCAGGGCTATTTCCCTGAAAGTGCTGAACTTGGGTATTCATTTTATCTGATTGTTGCTGCTATTGGTCCATTTTTGATAGGGATTATCATTGTGTTTGCTGCTGGTAACAGCCTAAAAAAGAAAATTATGTCTGTTGTCTGTCCAAGAAAATTTGAAGAAGAGCCACACAGTGCAGGGGAAAAAGATGTGAATATGATGTCATTTTAAGTAGACTATCTTTTTGTTAATATTTCAAAACCAGTGGTGCTTTAACTTTTAAAACCATGACCGGAAAACCATGATATTGTTTATAAAATTCTGTGTACAGCATTGTTATAGGTTAAAGTAGTAAATGAAACGTGTGTATACACGAAGGTACAAAGCAAGTATATCTAACTTAAGTACTTGTTCATCCCCATATATGACTGTCACAGGTTGAAAACCATTGGTTTAGTCCAAGTGCTCATGTTAATTATTGCACAACAGATGCATACTGAGCCTGTCACACCCAACTGCTTTTGTAAGAGTAAATATTTGCTGGGCGTCATTTCAATTTTGTTTTCAAAGTTAATCATTAGTAATTTTTTATTTACAATGAATTATATCATTGTTTATTTAGCGTGTACATTGTACAGTGTATTTTAAAATTCTGAATACGAACGTGACAGCCTTACTATTTGTACTATGTTTAGTTCCTTACTAAAATTGTACGGACTTTTTTGATTCATATAAAACTGCTTTGTACAAGTGTTTTGCCAATCAAGTGAACTTACTGTGTCATGTTCCATTTTTTCTATAATTTCTTCAAAACTCCGAATATTGTTAGTTCATTGCAATAATTTTATACCAATATGAAAGGACTGTGCCATTCTTAGCTCGTTAGTGTTTTTTTCAAAAATTATTCATATATTACTGTTTTAATTCCTTTTCTACATTTTTAATTGTGATTTGTTAGTCTGGTGTGATTTAGTGCTTTTGCCTAATAAATTTAGCTTAATTTAAAATTATGTCTGTTGGTATACGTAGGAGCCTAGAAATAGATAAATAACATGAAAACAATGTTTAAGTAATTTCACAATGTCATTTTTAAATGTATTTTATTGAATAACATGAAAACAATAATGTAAAAGTAATTTTATATTTTAAAGACAAAAAACATATGGTGTCATATCATGTGTCTTTTGACATTGAAGGTGTAAAATAGAGATTAAGTCCTTTTGGCTGTTTAGTTTCGGTCATTTCAAAGTTACAGTTCTCCGACACTTTGTCTTTTAAGAAGTTGCTTACGTCTTCCTGTGAGTAGAAATCTTTATATATTCAAGTGTTGATTAGTGGTATGTACTGTTATGTAGTTATAAAACTTTACCAGTTTCTGTTGATCCTTATATCCATAAAACATCACTTTAACATTTCTCTCCTTGGATAACCAGCCCGAAATCTGTTTAGCTTTGTAGAGTAAGTGGTCACGCTCTACAGAATGTTTAAACTTGAGAACATTTTCTAAAAAGATGGATATCAGACAAAATGCTTGTAAAATATTTAAATATTGTGTTGCAAGCTATAGAAAACCTTTTTTGGCAAAGAAATGTTGCCCAGTTGATAAAGATTGATTGTTCTGGTTTAGAATATTTCTTGTTTGTCTAACTGCATTCCATACCATGGAATTCATGTTTGTACAGCAGCAAGCAAAACCAACTTTTAGACTGTTTACATTTTACTTTTATAACATGTTTTTCCTGTTAAGACTGTAGTGTTTAACATTTTACATGCACATGGTAATTTAGGAAGAAAAATACAGATGGGGCTTGGGGTTCCCAGTACAGATGAAGGTCTAAAAATGTGTACAATTCAATTAGGTTATTATTAAACGTAGTGACGAAATTAAGTGCCAAATTAATATATCGTATAAAACGTTCGGATTTTTTTATTTTACGACAATGTCAATTCAAAAGTGACAACTCTTTTGTGACATCCACAATTGACAAAATTCCCCATGGTTTATTATTCCTCTTATTGCGTTTGTAACTTTCGAGTTTCAAAACAGCTCTTTGTGCTTCGTTTTTGAATTGTTCTACAGCTTGAAGGGTACACATCTTGGCGACGTTGTCTTTGGAGAATGGATAAAGTATCACAACCTGTGATGAGACGGGAGTTACTATACCTGAGCTCAGAGAAATGCCGTAATGCTTGAAATCAAAACGTGTGTAATACTCAAGGAAGCTCATGAAGAGTTCTTCAACAGAGCTAGTGTTTTGAGAAGGGGGAAGATCCGACACATGTTTTATAAGATTTGCCTGGAACCCAGCGATCAACGTAGCTTCAGAAGTCTTTATCTTTGTGGTTTCATGCAATGTTGGTATGACTGGTTTATTTACACGCATTAGGTAAAATAAAGCAAGAGATACAAGCATAAATGGTGTGAGACCTTTATAGTCTTTGTCTCCGTGTCTGGTTATTCCAACTTGTTTTCCCCAAACTTTAACAAGGTAAAGAAAAGGTGCAACCCGTGAATCATACCTGGAAAAAGCATTCAAGCACCATGACATCTTTATACCATAAACATTGTGTAGGGAGATGTCCATGTTAATAGATAGTGGTGAAAAGTTAAATGTAAGGATTGGAACGGATGCGTCAATTGGTGTTGTTCTGGTTACACCTGGCAAACTCAAATGTAAGTCTTCCACTACATCACAGAACAAACCAAATGCTGTAGACCTGAGTATATCTTTGTATTGTTCTGCTCCAGTGGTACTCAAATGGTGGATGTTTTTAGCCACGTGTCTGCCTTTAATCAATTTTGATGGGACTGTTTCTATGTTGGTTATAGACACATCCAAGTCTGAGCTGGGTGTTGAAAAACCTGCCATGCTGCTGCCAAATGGGACAGCGGTTAAATTAGACTCGATTTTATAGTTGAAAAAGTCCTCAACAACAGAGCTCAAGAAAAATTTTGCTCTTAGATTTTTATTTGTTGCAGAGCAGTACGTATAAAACAGATTTGTTTGCTCCGAGATGCTGCTAGCTCTCATCATACTTTGTACAAATTCACTGTGAGTGTGAGCTAAAACCTTCTCAGTGGGTGGTTTGGAGGAATCATTTGCATGTGACAGCTTTAGCTCATTTGGTTTTAACTTGGCAATTCGTGTGCGAAGCTTGCCGTCATCACTAAGTAGTGAGAGTTTGTGAATTGAGTTCAGGTCTTTAAACTCTACTAAGTAAGAGCATAACCTGCCATTTTTAACTTTTATATAGTAAGGTGCAATGTACTGCACATCTCCAACATGGGAGCAAAATGTTTTGACTTCTTTTAGCAATAGGTTAGCATTATCACGTTCAGAAACGTCAAGTTGTAGCAATATGCTATGTTGCGCTTGCTTACGAAGTCGGGACATTATTTGTGGGTAGGAAATTGAAGTGTCAAATAAAACGTCTTTTGGTTCGCAAGAAATACTACTTTCCTTTTCTATGATGCTTTTGTGACTTTGAGATATTAGTCGAAGTGAAATACCGCTAATGGATCGTTTAGAAAACCGTATTGAGTGTGTACAAAACGTGCGAAGAGACATGTTGAAAATCTCCCTATTCGTGTTGCTGCAAGTATTTTTTAACAGATACGAAAACATTATGATTATCAAGTTAGCATAATAAAGTACCTTTGTTAGATTTTCATGCACAAAATGCCTGGACCATCGTCAGAAAATGGTTTTAATCGCTCTAACTAACAAACTTCTATAATTCTAAAGGCATGCCTATTTTAATCGGGAAACCACCTAAACCAGAACCTATAGAAATTAAGAACCTTCTAAAACGAAGCCGAAGGTCTGAAATTCGACCCAAAAAGTACTATTACGCGAGATTTAGTAACAATATATGTGATATTTTGTACAGCTTCGAACTAAACAACCGTGTAACTTAAACCCGTGTGGTATTGGATAAGTTATTTTATTAAAAACACATTTAAAGACTTTAAACGAACGTTTAATTAATCTAATAACAATATAATATAATAAAAGTGATGTTTTTTACAGTACAAAAGTAAAAATAGGCAAAATACCAAACCGTGAATTAAGCTCCCTTTAATGCTCGTCAGCCAATGTTTTGCGCAGTGCATTCTGGGTAATTTAACATTGCTTTGCGCCGTGCGGCATAACAGTCTGTTGCAGATTTCACTTCTTTGCGTAATGTGGTCTGTGTTTGTGAACGTATTGCGACCGACATTTCATATCCGGGCGTAACGTTATATACTTAACTCGCCAACAGTAATACAGTATATTTATTTACATTATGTTGTATTTCGCAGAAGTTTCACCAACCAACGTAACAAACAATTGCATAGAGCCGAACAATCGTGTAAACAACCGTTGTTTTGCCGGTTTGGTATAGTGGTAGAGAGATAAATGTTAAAGAGAACAAAGTTGTAGTTAGATTCTAGTGCACGGAGCGGACGTAACAGGCAAGTGGAAATGGAAGCAAGAAACACAGACGTAACAGCTAATGGTATTGACGCCGAACGAAACAAAGCTAAGGACAAAAAACGAACTCGAAGAGATTCTCATAAAGCAAAAGATTCACCAATAACTGGTATTTTTTACATTTTATCATTTGTGTTTAATTTTCTGTATTTTTATATTTTCATATTTGTGTTTCATTCTTGCAACTTAATGCTGTTATTGTTTATTTAAAGGGGTCATTACCAATGGTGCAAGCGCAAATGGTGCTGTTAAAAGATCAGGCAAGCTTGGTGACCGAAAGTCCAGATCTATTTATGGAAGAGGATTGCCAAAGAAAGGTCAGTAGTCATTGACTTGTGACCTTTCCCATTATGTCTAACTTAATTGAATGTTGAACTTACCTAAAAAAGATTGCTCACACGTCGAAAACAACTCTTCAAGCGTTTATCCAGACAATATAGCAGTATTTACAATACAAAAAAATATATAAATTAGTTTGACCACAAAAACATTCGGCAAATTTTTATTTGTGGAGAAATCAATTGATATATTTTTTAAAATATTAACAATTTGCAAATTTAAATTTTATGAAAAAGTATTTTTAATACACCATAGCATATCTTCCTATGCTAAATCTGTCATACTATTTTAATATTCCTAGGTGGTGCTGGTGGTAAAGGGACTTGGGGAAGATTAGGAGATGAAATGCAACCTTTGCCAAGTTGCTTGGATGACCATGACCCTAATTATGATTCGGAAGAACAGGTTAATATGATTTTTGCCCAGAAGGTTTTTCTCACTACACTACAGGTTTTCCTATATTTGGTTATATTTGAGCACCTAAGTTGTTCATTTTAAGGCCATAATATATATATATGCATTTAAACAATGTACAAGACACCAGGAATCTAATTAAATTTCAAGTTATTTTACCAATTCACCAACAGAACAGATTGCTCAAATCTGCAACAGTGTTTAATAAAATGTTACTGGAATGCTTATTTTTTATGATGTGAAAGTAAAACTCATAATCTTACAACACAGTAGCTAACATCTATTTTTAAATGGATTGTTTAGATTGAAGTTATATATTTTGTATATTTTATAACACAGGAGGAAATCACTTACAAAGCTGTTAAGCCTGAATGGAACAGAGATGAGGTGGAAAAAACTGTTATTCCAATAATCAATGAGTATTTTGAACATACACAAAAGGAAGAGGCAATTGTGAGTCAAATCAAGTACCTATGCCGGAGTAGTATTTATTGAATTTTAAATTTTTTTATTACAAACTGGGGTATATATACACCTATCATAGGTTATAGCAACCTTTATTTTTTTTTAAATATTTGTTTCTTGCAGGAATCTCTTGGCAGTCTTAACATTGGTGACAAGAAAGCTTTGGTAAGAAATGCTTTGTGTGGTGTATTTTTAGACTGAGATTCTGACCTTTCAAATGCTAGGCCTGGGCCTGGCTTCAATTTTACATCATTGTGTATTCTATATTATTCGATACTGGAGTAAATTGTAATGATTATACTAGGATTAAAACTTATCAAACCTTATCAACAATTAGTAGTTACACAGAATTGTGGATTATTTAGTTTTATTGGAGATATATATTTCTTAGGTTGTTATATGTCTTGTGACTCTTGCATTGGAAAGAAAGAATGAATTCCGTGAGCTGGCTTCAGAGTTACTGAAAGCATTCATGACTCCATTGCACCATATTCAAAGCAATGGAAACTCTAATGGTAACTTGTGTATTTTTTGCCAAATTATGAATTTTAACACATTTTCAACCAATTCAAATTTTAATATTTTCGGTTTATTTTTGGCAAACGCAAAACAAAATTTTAATGAATTTTTCAAACCAGGCAATCACTCTGGTAAATTTGGATCTGCACTGATCAGCAAGGATGACGTCATTATTGGACTTCTAGCACTGTGCGACGATCTTCCTGAGCTAATACTTGATACTCCAGATGCACCAGAGGTGTGTGGTACTATGAATATTGAAATCGCTGTTTTTTTAAACAAATGCATATTCTTAAATCTCTTAAAAAACTTAATTCTCCTGAAAACAAAATCTTAAAACTGATAATTTTTCGGAATTTCCTAAAAAAAAGTCATAATGTTATTTTTGTTTTGTTTTTGTTCAATTAAACATGAATGTTGTTTTTTAGGTTTTGGGTAAATTTATCGCACGTGCAATTTCCGACAATGCAGTGAGTTC
Source organism: Ciona robusta (assembly GCF_009617815.1). NCBI lineage: Eukaryota > Metazoa > Chordata > Ascidiacea > Phlebobranchia > Cionidae > Ciona > Ciona robusta. The sequence goes on along the minus strand of NC_143242.1, from coordinate 5,101,019 downwards.
GGATATTATTGAAACGATGATGGAAGAGCCAGACTGTGAGCTTATAATGTTAGTTCATACAACACTGTTGCCATGCCTACAGTGGTCAAGTTAAGCCGATAACCAATGCTTCTATATGTGCAGGGCTTGTGCTAAAGAAGTAAAATGCCAGTTGAAAATTCATCACAATAAGCTGAAGAACGTGTGGGGTGTTGCAGGTGGTATTCAACCTGTATCAGTGCTTAAGGGAAAGGTAGTTGTTACTTTCTTGATTTTATCTTTGTATTTCTAAAGGCTGAATCGTGTGAAAAAATTAGTACTTGCTAAGACTGTAAATGAAGCTTTAGTACCGGCAATTTTAAGTAGCAATTAAAAAAATAATTATAGAACATGTATCTGATACTCCTGCATTATACATACATATGTTACGAACATTCTAACGAACATTCTATTGTACATTCTAACTGCTATACAAAAGGATTGATTACCTTTAACAATGAATCGATATAAATGGCATTGTTATTGAACAAAGGTTCTCATATTATGTATCTTTAAAGGGAAGTTTCATAAATATCAAATCTTAAATATATGAGGTTTATTTTGCGCACAAAATAGGTCTTTAAACAAACACAAAGTAATTGCCAAGAAAAAAAATCCTTTTAACAAAGTAATTTTCAAGAAAAACCTTTAGAGACAGTTTAGAATAACTTTTAATTTGGTTGTTGCTGACCATAACATATTACTTTGTTTGTCACAGTAAACAATCAATGTAACTGTAAGTGACATGAGTGACGGGTTGTTTATGTTTAGTGATGCATTAAAACTTCCTCTACATGATATGTATGGAAATATACGTCACTGTTTGTTGTGCCTTTCCACGAAAATTACCTACCAGTATCAAAAGGCTTCATAACACACTCTACGAGTGACTATTGTGATGTCATAGCCTGAATTGCCTGCTGTTGTTTTTGCTGAGTATGACATCATAATAGAGTAAGATATTATGTTGTCTATCACTGACAGGCGAGCCTACTTACTCATCAATCATGTGGTATACACACGCCTGCAAAATGAGGTATTTGCGGGCCGTACTCAATATTGCGTCAGATTTATATACGCTGTGTATCTGTGTGGGTGGTTGCCTGGTGAAGTAATACCTTATTTGGTAGCATGTGATATGACTAAAACAAATTGTAATTTTAAATATGCTCCTAATTGAACTTTAATCCATAAGCTATAGGAAATTTTAAGGACTTTGTACAGCGCAAATCTATTACAATTACAATATTATACCCATAAATGCCTCATTTCTAGCATAGATTCGCATACTGTAAGTCATAAAACTGTTAATATTCTGTTCCATAATCAATATTTGAACCAGGTGATTGACTTTTATGTCAGTAACATTACCATGTATTGATTGTTGACAACATTAAACCTATTTAACAATGTGCTAATTTTAGATAATGGTTGTTAAGCGTTCCTTGTTTCATGGATTTTGTTTGATGCAGCCAATTTTAAATTGTAAATTTTTAGAACATTTCCCTAATTATTTTGTTTCAGTAAGTTTAAATGCACCATCGATATTTATTACCATAGTGCATTCAATTATTTAAATTCTCTTTACCTTAAAAGTTTATTTCATTCATATTTTGAGAGATTTAAATTTAGATTGCACAAATTATTTTGTCCCTGTCTGTACGCCATCTATGTTTATTACCATTATTTCCTAGGTCCTATGCCATAGTTCATTAAATTTGTCCAATTTTCTGTTATACTTATAATTTGCTTTCAGATAACGGCTTTATTGAAGGAATATTTATCATCTGGTGATAGCGAGGAAGCCATGAGATGTGTTGCAGATCTTGACGTGCCACATTTTCACCATGAGCTGGTTTATGAGGTAAACTACACAACATGCAATCTTGCTAAAAGTTAATCAGTGATTTCGTTTTACTCCCATATGCATGATTAATACATTAAATTGAACAGTTTAATGGTACTTCAGCTTGGGTAGTTCAGTTGTGGTAGTTTGAAATATGTACGGTACTGATTGTTTAATATTGTGCAATGCCTGTTGTGTTATGTTTGAACATGGTCTGTACATAAAGGCAATTTTAATTAAATATATATTAAATATGGTAAAAATACCAACACATTGCATAACTAATTACACCAGGTCATGTGCCTTTATTTGTATACTGTTTATTTTATATGAGTGGAAAATCATGGTGAGGACTGTCAGGAGTCAGGACACTCTGGGACCTGGAATTGAGCCTAATTCATTACCCCAATCTTTATCGTATTCAAATCAGCTTTCGTAATTTCCTTAAAAAATGAATATATCTCTGTAATATTACGTATATTGAAAATAATTTTTTGCTCCATAGTTATCTACGAGTTGTTAGCACCTTTTAGTAAATAATAATTATAGCACAGTGGACCCATTACCCCAATCGCATACATATTTATTTTAACATATTACTATTTATAACACAGGCAGTTGTAATGGCCATCGAAGTAAGCACTGACAGAGCATCGAACATGTTGGTTCATCTTCTTAAGAGATTTGCAGACACTACTGTTGTTACTGCTGATCAACTAACTCAGGTGTCCAAACAATATGTTTAACATTATAAACATATTATATATATTAGGGTGGGGGAAGATAGGACACCTTTTCATGCTACTTTTTCTTCCCATTTGGTACGAAACAAGAATAATTATAAAGCCATGTTTTCACAACTCCCATAGACTGTTGTTAATAGTTTAAAACGCAATCAGGAAATTAGATGTTATGTGTTAAAGATGACCCATCTTCCCCACCCTACCATATATAACTTATGCATTTTGCATAACAAACATCTTAACATAAAAAATAACTTTTTGCAAAAATTCCGTTTTGTTTGTTTTGACCTGTAGCTGACTTAAGTGATTATAATGACATAATGTAACATATAGCATTTTATAAAGTATTCTGCATTTCAGTATTAGTATACTTATTCAGTTTTCCTTGGTGTCGTTTTTTTTGTGCTCCCAATTGTACACCTAATGTCATAATGTGTACATGCAGCTTTTGCTTTCATAATAAAACAACATGTTAACATGCTATTCACACTACAGGGATTCCGACGAGTATATGATGAAATGCCAGATATCAACCTGGATGTTCCAAATGCTTATTTCTACTTGGAGCAGATTGTTAACAAGTGTCATGACTTGAAAGTCATTTCACTTAAATTGAAAGTTCAAGCTCCAAACAGGTACGTGTTTCAAGTTTGTGTAAATGATGACAATTAAACTTCTTTAGCTTCCCGTGACAGGCAACTACAGAAGTTATAACATAGTCATATAACAATGCTGTTTAGGAGGAAGTCTTTTTTGACTAACGTTTTAGATTTAACATTGAAAAATGTTTATTTTAACACTATATTTGAATGATAACACACCCAATCTGACCCTGAAGTCCAGTTCACTAGCAATATAGTCATAGAGAAATGTTTTTAAGGAGGCAGGGTCTTTTTGACCAACTTTTAAATTTAACACAACAATACGCTCATTTTGACACATTTCTTTGTGTCTTTTGAAGGTAGACATTAACACATATTGGCTGCCCGGTTACATCAACTGTAGGCTAATTTTTACCGTTTCAAACTGCATAAACAGTATTCTCAGTACTCACTGCTTTATTTAACTTCCAGAAGCCGCAAGCGCTTTGTCAGCGAGGGCGACGGAGGTCGTCTAAAAAACTACAAGAACGACAGTTACTTCGACCTTGTTTAACTTCCAGTAACTTTGCTGCGAATGACGTTTAAACAGCTTGTGTGTTTTGCATTAGTGCGTCCTTTTGATGTCGCTATATCTGTTTTGTGTGGATGCTTTTATATTGCGCTCCGAGTCCGTATACGTATGTTAAGCTGGTAGTTTGGCTTCATCAGCCACTTATTGTTCGTAGGATCCCCTTTGTTGGTTGGTTATTGTGTTCCGCGTCACCGTTCGCTTCGTAACTATATGCGACGGTCACCACATTTTGTGCATCGTGTCATTCAGTTCTTTTTACCGATTTTTTTACAGCAACGCTGCAAGTTTCTGTTGTTCCATCATGTAATTGCGTTCCATAAATGAGTTTCAAAAACGCCTTTGTCAAGAAAAATCAACGTATAACTGGATTTTGTATTCAAACCAGCTTTTTAATTTCCAAAAAAAGACTGATTATAATGTATGCAATATGAGAAGTTGAAACCGTATCAGTAAAAACATTTCTGTGTATATTTCGTATATTGAAAATAAATTTTTGCTCCACGGTTACGAGTTGTTAATACCGTTTGTAATGTGTTGTGTTTAATTATATAGTATGTTGGGTGGAGATGGGACACCATTAGCACATAATATTCAAATATCCTGGTGGTATTTTAAACGATTAACCCTTTCATTCCCATTGATGCCATATGGCAACAGCAAATTTGGGCAAGCCTGGACACGAAACGTGTTGCCGATCGGCAATGCTGGGAAGTTCTGGAGTTAATCCAATTCTTTATCTGTGCCGTGTGCAAAATTTACGCAAATGCGACAACTTTAGGGGAGTTTTTGTACAAGTAAAGTTGACCGCTTGAAGGTACTCGCCATTTCGAAAAAGTGGGCTTTAGTATATGGTTTAACCGTTTGGTTCGCCCTAAATATCACCAAAGCGTAACAGTGGTGTAATAGATAAATAAAAAGGGGGCTGCGGAATACGCATAAACACAACTGATTGTGTGCTATACTGCCTACGTTGTAGTATACATGTGCACAATACTATTAGGACCAATTGATTTGCAACTGACTAATCGTCGTCTACCATGCATTGTTCTGATGGAGGATGACAACACGGTTGATTTCCTATATTACCGACACGCGCTTATAGTTATAGTAGCAATCGGCTTACATACACATATAATGCAACCATTGCATTTATTGGACAATGTGTGAGCAAGAAATAGCTAAGTTTAGTGTTGGTCAGCGAGTTTTGTCTGCGAAGAAAACTTACGAATGCTGCTTCTGTGATCGGAAACTTTCCTCAAAACGGAATTTACGTCAGCACGAGTACATACATACAGGCTTGAAGCCATTCCCGTGTCAAAAATGCGGTTTGGCGTTTGCTCAACGAGGTACGTTAGCCAGACACGCAATGAAGCATTTGGATAAGCAGTTTGAGGTAACTAAAAGGTTTATAATCTATGTTGTTATAATACCAGTGGTTAAGTATAGATTACTAAAAAATACGGGTCTTTGGAACAGTTTATAAGGAATTGATTCTAACAGTGTCGGTTTTGTGGGAAGAAACTATCCACGAATTCAAGTTTAAAAGTGCATGAAGCAATCCACAGTGGGATTAAACCACACGTTTGCGGGGTGTGTGGAAAGGCGTATGTACAGAAAGTGAACCTACTGTATCACATACGCAGGAAGCTACACGGAAGTGAAGACCACGAAAGGGAAATGAACACCACACTGTAAAAACGGATACAAACGTTTTAAGAAACATACAAAAAAACGACAACAGAACAATAAAATTTCAATACAAAAAAAAAACGACAAAAGAACAATAAAATTTCGTTTCAGATATTAACATTATTCTCAGTGTTTAATATAGGTTTAATTTCATGCTCTTCTGTATCTGAAACGTTTACTATTTTCCCCGTTCCATGTACAAAAGTGTCATTATCCGGTAGCGTAAGTTCTTTCGCCGCTTCTTGATAATTAGTAAGCCCCGTTGTCAGCTGATAAAACCGCCTTTCGGGGAAAGAATTTTGATTAAAACCGTTTCTATAGTTCAGTTTTGTGACTTACAAGTCGCATGCAGTAGCTAAGTAGAACAGCAGGATCGATAAACTGGACAGACTTATCTTATAACATTATGTGGCCAATGCACCAGAGATTTTAGGCAATGACTAATTTGAGCAAAGAAAGATAAATAGTAGGGTGGGGGAAGATGAGACACCTTTAACACATAATTTCCAAATAGCCTGTGTTTTAAAGAATTAACAACGGTCTGTGAAAGTCGTAAGGATACGGTTTCATAATTCTTTGAATGGTCTTTGTTTACTACCAAGTGAAAAGAGAAAACAAAATGAAAATGTGTGCCATCTTCCCCCACCCTACTATATATGCAATTGCTTAAGAACTTGTAAAAGTGAATAACAGTATACTGTTATTCCTTATACAGTATATATCCTTATACAGCAGGATATATCCTTATACAGCAGGATATATCCTTATACAGTAAGCTTGAATCACCTACCGTTTTCTTGCACGACCAGCACGAACTCGTAGGTAAGCAATAGTGCATAAGATAGCTATCAGAGCTACACCACTGCAACTTATAATCGCAGCTAAATGTTTGAACAACAACTGGTCTTTCGAAACAACAGTTCCTAGGCCTACAAGCGCCAAAACAACTCGGGTAAGTTTGTGACAGTTTTAATTAACACAGTTTTATATAAATACCTGTCATTAGCATCGTCGTAGTAATTGTTTCATTTATTATTTGTGGATGTTCAGTCGTAGAAACCACGTTGGTCGAAACAACACCATTCGTACTTAAGTTCATACCAGCAGCATTAATACTATTTCTAACTATAACGATCAAGTAACTAGACGAACATCTATCTTTGCCTATAGCTTTAGAGTTTTAAACTAATGATCATTTGCTTTCGTTCATTAACCACTGCCTAGCTTATTGTGTTCTCGCCTACGTCTTATCGATCTTACTTCAATGCAGCCTGCTGTGACGTCATGACAGTCGCATGACAGTTATCCTTTCCTGCGTTTGTTCAATACCACATGCGCTCTGTCCAGCAATGTCATAAGATACCAATGGACTTGAAATCACTCGATTTCAGTTGAACAACTTTTAACAAGTGCAAAGTGGTCTCAAAAGCGTTTGTTTTATTTAACACGCGGCAAACGTACGTATGGCATAGATGTAAAACAGGGCTAACATTTTTGCACTAATTTTGTTGCTTAATAAGTATGCAAAGACTTTGCAGATTTTAATTATTTGTCCAATTCGGCAAAGCATCGTTTAATTTCACGTTTCACGTGTTTTCTTTACTTGCCCTATTTTGTAGTAAACAAAGAATATCTATATAACCGTAGCCCGGCGACCTCTATCGAGCATCGTTAAACGTCCAGAACACATTTTAGGGGCGGTGCATGGGGGAACACCTTTTCATTCTGTTTTCCCGTCCCATACGGTAGGAATCAAAGAACATTTAAAAAATAATAAAACTATATCCTCACGACCCACTTAAACCTTTGTTAATTGTTTAAAACACGATCAGGACATATGAATATTACGTGCTAAAAGTGCCCCCCCTCCCCCTACTAGTTTTTTTATTTATATTATGAAACAGTATCTTTCGGTCGAAAGTAGAGTTCTGCTGTTAGTTGTGACACAATAGAAGGCATCTGTTTCTTTTTGTCGAACTTGGGGCTACACATGTTGGTTTCGAATGTAAGAGCAATGTTTCGATTGACTCGTGTGAGAAGCTGTACATATATCAACAAATCGCATTAGAAGATTTTATTTAAAAGTTAAAGTAGGTTGGGATAGGGTGGCATATGTTTTATTATATTTTTTGTCTCATTCAGTAGTAAACAAGGAATATTCAAAGAACTATATAACTGAAGCCTTATAGAACTTTAAAATACCGTCGTATGATTGTTTAAAATACGATCAGGAAATATGGATACGACGTACTATATAATAATGTGAGGTAAGATGGGAAACCAAATTGGACGAAACATGATGAGGGAATTTGAAGTATAGCACATAATATTCAAATTTCCTGATTATATTTTAACCAATTAACAACGGTCCATGGAAGTAGTGGGGATACTGTTTTATAATTTCTTGAATGTTCTTTTTTACTACCAAATTTGACGAAAATACAACGAAAACGTGTCCCATCCCCCACTACTATATACCAACGAATCGTGAAAAGGATTTTGAGTTAAAAGTTAATATTAATATTCTTACCTGAACCAACTCTAATTCCCCACCTCGTTGTTTAAGTGCAGCACACATAGTTTGCACAAACACACTGCCTGTATATTCGTTTCGAACAGATACTTGGCCTAAATTAAAGTTTATACCATAAAACCCCGCTTCAACAACTTAAAATTTGAGTTTCAGGTCACTTTCAATATAAACGTGGCAGTCCATATGTATATGATACCATTTTCATTTCAAACGTTTCGGTATAAAAGCTAATTTGGTGTTGTCAAAACTTTTTTATTTTTTCAAACGAAAATATTTGAAACAAAAATCGTAATATACATATCTGCTTTTATGTTTCTGTTAAAATCGCTTTAACGATAAAATTTTAGTAATTTTTATAAAAACAAACTGACCTGGCTGTGTTGAATACGCAACTAAAATATCCGCTTCGGCTGGAATTTTGGGAGTTTCTTCTGAATCTACATCAGGAATGCTATCAGATTGAACCTGTTGTCTTTTCAAACAGGCAGTAGTACATATGGCTGGTTGTGAGATTTCCTTGCCTCTACAAGCCTGTAAAGTTGTAAACGTTTGTAAGAAAAAAAAATTCTCCTAACAATTACCCACAAAGTTCCATGGTAAACTCGTAAGCGGGCATGAGGTGTATCAAACAAAACACCCTTGTTATTACAACAGTCATTAACCATTTAACCGAAAAAATATTTAAGAAGCTAATGTTAACCCACATCATATAACTTTATAAACTTACCTGTACGAAAAACAGCTTTGGTTTTCCGGCTAGAGACGGGCACTCAGTAGCAGAAACTCTGGAAATTAATGTTTTCAATTTCATCGAGTCGTCCTTCGCATAAACCATTTCGTCTTCCTCTCCGTGTGTAAGTATTGCGCATGCGAAACAATCGTACTGGGAATGGTTCATTTGAGAAACTAAAATTTACAATGTAAATAAAAAACTGAACTGCAGTGGGGTTAGGAAGAGATTTTTATCCCGTTCCGCGTCCCATTTTGTAGTAAACAAAGAATACCCACGTAAATATAGACCCGCAGCACCTCTACTCTAAAATAGCATTGTCATTTGTTCAAACTAAAAAAATAAAAAAAATAGATAGGAATACAACTAAAAAAATCATACATTCCATACCCCGTACTTCCATATCTCATACAACTAAAAATAAAACTGTGCGTTAATGAAAGTAACTTTTATATTTACTTTTACGTAGCTCCGCGTAAACGTCGTCCTTTGTATAGTCATGACAAACATTTGGAGTAAAACCCAGTTTTATGGCTGTTTCTTCCAAGACAATTCTGTCAAGTTTGCTGCCGACTCTCTGCTGTAGGCCGTAGTCAAAATTCTGCGACAAAAAGTGCATCAGAAAAAATTATTTTCTTTTTGCAAATGCATATGAAACGGAACACCTGTGTTATAATGACTGTCCCGTTGCCCGGCAACGCGAGGATAAAAGTTATATTAATTACATTCATAATCCACTCAAATTTAATATGCAAAGTTGTTTGTTACATATGTACTAGGGTGGGACAAGATGGGACATTTATTCTCTTTTCTCGTCCCATTTGTGGTAGTAAACAAAGAGTATTTACAGAACTATATACAACCGAAGCACCGCGTCTCTGAACAAGCGTTATTAATTGTTCAAAATATGATCAGAAATTATGAAATTATGGAAATTAAAGGCTAACGGTATCCAATCTTAACCTATATAGTACTATTTACGTTTCATTTACCTCTTGGTCAAAAATTAGAAATATGCCTCGCTTCGGAAAACTCATGTTGTATTCAAAATAGTCAAATTTCACGTCCCAAACAGATGGTTCTATTTTATCATCTCCATCTTTTAATTCTCGTCTTACCGTAGTACGATCGGGATGCCGGATCGGTACAGAGATGGGATCGAACCCCGCATCAAAGGAATCCCTGCTTGCAAGGAAAAACTAATGATAGCATTGTTTTTCTCTTTAATAGATAGAGTAGTTTGTGGTAAGATGGTTCGTGTTTTCTTTCAGTTTTCTTTTCATTTTTGATGGTAAACAAAGAACATTTAGGGTTTTATATTTTATAACTGTAGCCGCCCACTCTAAATAGCGTTATAACTGTTTGAAACAATATAAGATATGAAGTAATGTGGTATAAGTATCCAATCTTACCCCGCAGTAATAAAATATATGTCATTAGTGCCAATTTTCCCATTCACAGATTCAAAAACAAAATTGCAGTTAAATTGTATTAAGTTACGAATCCTATTATGTCAACTTACCCTCTGTCGAACGTCGCTTGACAAACTTGGCATAGATTTTCAACTTGCATTTTGTAAGTTAATTAAAATATAAAAACCTATAAATACTTCGACTTTTAAAAGCTATCAAATAAAATCACATTTAATTAAATAGGTGAACCTGTGCAGTAATTATAGCTTTCGGTATTTCGCTGTGGAAAGTGGTAAGCGCGCCTGCCCGTAACCCAGAGGTACTGGGTTCAAGTCTCGTCGCTGTTACCATTGTGGGCGTGTGTCCTTGAGCAAGACACTTAACGGCAATTGCTCCAACCCAGTGTTCACTAATGGGCTGTCCAAATTATCAGCCATACATAAAACAATAAAATAAAAAATTCACAAAAATAAAATAAAAACACCCACAAAATATGGTAACTCGTAAGCTGGCACGAGGTGTAAACACCCGTGTTATAACGACTGTCGTTTTCCGGCCACGCGAAAAAAAAGTAAGTTACATTCATTCATAATGACAAATCCATATAACAAGTCAGCACGCAGTATAATTACCACCTTCACTATGCAGACTAACATCGTGTTAATCATCTTTCGCGTTGTATATGCGTGATCTTATATTAATCCCTACAATACAGAAATGCCGATGCAGCACGACGAAACAAATCACGTCATAACCGCACTGTTCAATAGCACCTTGCGCAGGCGATTACGTACACGTCACTAAATCTGCAACAAGTTAAAAGCCTAAAACTCAATCCCGCGACTTGCTCCATTGAGGCGAATCATCTGACCGAAACCAGGTATGTACTTACTATATAGTAGGGTGGGGGAAGATAGGACACCTTCGGTACATAATATCTAAATAACCATCGTGTTTTAAACAATTAACAACTGTCTGTGGGAGTCGTGAGGATACGGTTTTATAATTCTTTAAATGTTTTTTTTGTTTACTACCAAATGGGACAGGAAAATAGTATAAATAGGTGTCCCATCTTCCCCCACCGCACTATATCACAATATTTTGTGTTAAATATGGTGATAGTAAGTTGGGATAAGATATTACATGTTTTCGTTTTTTATTATGTTTTTTAAGTGTGTTGTTTAAAAAAAAACACGGTCTAGAAATATAAGAGACTCAGGTACTAGCGCTATTCCATCTTACCCAACAGCATTACTATCACCCACAAAGAAACTTACCGAGTAAAGGTGGCTGTACAGCACATTATCCGGCTTGAGAATTCGCTTGCGAAGTCGTATGCAAACCCGAGTTCCGCACGCGGCAGCGTTCCGCACGCGGCAAATCCGGACAAAACAGACAAAACGGACAAATTCCGGATACTGTGTACAGCCACCTTAATAACGCTTAAACTGGCACGAAGTGTATGAAACCGAACACCTGTGTTATAACGACTTTCGTTTTCCGGGCACGCGAGGATAGAGTAAGTTACATTCATACATTCATGCTTGTAGAATCTCAACATTCCCTCAAACTGAAATCGAGGCAGTAAACCATTCGCTTACGTCACTTATATTTATATATTAACCTGTACTAACTTAATGGGCGCCATTAATAACCCTTTTTCAATAATACATTTGGAAACTTTGAGTAGAACCAGTATACTTAAGACTTATATGGCTTTCTAACCTACGAGTATTAAACAGCTAATCCTTTTCGGTACTTAAGTTTTCATGGCACGTAAACATAGCCCAGCTATATTTACTATCTCTATATATAAACTTTCCAGTGCTGGTACAGCCAAGTCACGAATAAACAATTTTAAGCGCCTACGTATATAGATATATACGTGAATTTCCGGCGGTATAACAAACAACGCGTAATGCTTAGAACCCGAAAATTCCACTTCACGAACACATCATAATCTGACTGATCAGAACATTTCAACCGGTAACTTTCGAAATATCATTGTGCATGTAAACACCTCTATAATGAATAATAGCCTAGATACAAATCTCCTTAACCCTGTTTCAATACACAATGCGACAAATTAGTTCAACTTAATATAAAATAAGTTCAGCCAGTTATACAGTTATTTCAAATAGTCGACATTCATTTTTTTTATAAATTTACAGGTTATGTAATCTTTTTGTCTTATACCGTTATTTTAACGTTTCTGGGAAAATATCTTTTACGACACACCTTTGAGTAGTTTACTTTCGGGTTATTTTCTCCTAAGATAGAAATTCCCCCATATTTATTACCGCAGGAGAATAGACCTTACTTGCATTGTAATTTCCTAACACTGCGCTATAGAAGCACATACAGGGGAAGTCGTGTAATTTAAAATCCCGTCATGGTACAACGAAAAGCACCTGATTAGAATTTCCCAATTTTACAAAATACATGATCCAAACAAAAAAATTATTTATTTTTAATGCATATAGTAGTTGTTAATGCATATACTCACCTTTTTAACAAAGCCGATAAAAATACAATAACGTGGGAAAAGATGGAATACTGTTAGCACCTAAACCCCTATCTTCTGGCTTAAACAATTACCAATTTTAGAGCAGTGGGGCTACATATGAATATTTCTAATGTTTTTCCAAATAGGAAGAAAAAAGAGAGTGAAAGTTGTCTCATCTTACCCCACCCCCTACATCCCTTCTTAAACTATAACTCGTGCAGAGATGATTTAATACAATTTAGCCGACATACACCCGTGTTACTTCTGTCTGGATGATTTCATGTACTTATTGGACAGCCGAATGCATTAGGTTGAATAATGGCAAGAGCCCGTGTAAAAACATGTTTATAATTTTTTTTAAAACTTAATGCCTATATGCTGATGGTCAAATTATCAACACTGCTGTTTTTGAATTGTGGTTTTAATTCAAACGAACAGGTTTTAGGTATTTCTATTGTAATATATTTTGTAACACACCCCCGCCTGTAGCAGCAAAAAAGTATATCTAGTTCTGTATGCCGGGAATTCCCTGGTAATAGCCCGAAAGCAATTTTCACATTTTAGTTTCTACACTGCCTATTTGTAATTATGACAAACCGATGAAGCTATGAACTTGGCTAAGAAATACATCAAAGAACATCCTATAGAGTGCTTTTTCTTCAGCGAGTTTCACCATAAACAAGGACCGAAAATAACATACCAGGTTTATATAATCGATTTTTACCAAATAAAATATTTTTTTCTAAACAGTCTTGCTTTACAGTATCCTTTGGGATGTATAACAAAAAATAGTTCTCTCCTTGAAGCGGTGATAAACTATGTTATTCCCAAACCCGACCTGCAAGATAAGTTAATAACAGTGTAAGTAGCACGCTCTTACTTGTAAGACCTAAAATGTACATCAGTTACCTATTTTGGGTAGTGTTTCTTGGAGCATGACTGGAAGGGGTTTAAAGAGGGTTGTGCAAATTGTAATAATTTAAAACTTTTGTACATGATATGGTTAAAATTTCCTGTTATATTTGGTGTGTTATATAAGACATAGGTTGCAATGGTGATTAGTACTGCATTTTTGCAAGAGCTGGTTAAAATTTTCTCAGCGAATGTTATGTGCCTTCCATTTGGTTGACAATGCATTGAACCTTAGTGTTACATATTCATCATAAAATTAAGGTCTGAGAAAAAATAAAATGTGCAAAATATATATTACTTAAAATCTTTGAAAAACCCACTATCAAACTAAACTGTCATAGGCTGAATATTTACCATTTATTTTTTGATTTAGAAATGCAGTTGGGAAAAAGGTTATTGGATGCCCTGTATGCATTGATGATCCTAAATATCCTCGAAACCAGTATATGTTTAACTTTGGGTTAGTGCTGGACAACGTGCATAAGAGCTCTCCATGTATTCCACTAATCAAGAAGTTATCGAGTTATATGACCGAACTCGAACTGGAATGCTACTTTGTATCTAATGAAAAAACTAAAGAAGAAATTCCAGGTGTGCGTGTAGCAAAGTTATTTCAATTGTGTGTCAAAAGGGCCTATGTGTGCCGCAAAACTTGTTCTTTTTAACATTAATTTATACCCAAACCTAGACATGTATTGTAAAAATTTTTTAAAAAGCTTTAAAAAAGTGTATGGCAAACAAAATCTTTATTAAAAATGTATCGCAAACAAATCTAGAATATCCACACACGAAATTCAGTTACTTCTGGTGTACAGCTTGGCAGTATATGTTAGGGAATAGTTGATACAAAGTAAAATGTGATTATATAACTTTGCATTCAGGCTAAAAAAGGTATGTGAAAAAAATCATTTTTAAGTTTGTTATTTTTCAGGTTTGCTTAAAAAGATTTTTACCGAGCTAAACAATGAAGGCACATGTTCTACTTCTGTGATAGACACCACGACACTTTATTTAAAAGTCTTTCCTCCTTCTACACAACCTAAACCAGTGCATGATCATGATGTACCAATACTAACAGTTCCAAAAGATTATTTTAAATTAGATAAATGGGACCTTACAACTCAGCAGGTTAGATTACTTTTTTGTTTAAAATGTGCAGTGGTGTCTATTTTTAGAGGTATTAATGGTTTAAATTGCATCAAAATGCATAAATTAGGAATAGAAGTTATAGAACTATGATTTTCAAATATTATGCAACTGTCACTATCAGTGGCGCAGCCAGGGGGTTTAGAGGGTCGCGCTCCCCCCCATTTAAAACAAAATAAAAAAAATAATTAAAAGAAATTAAACAAAATTTTTTTTTAATAAACTACCCCCCCCCCCTTTTTTTTTTCTGGCTGCGCCACTGATCATTATAGTATATCCTTTTATTTAAAAGCATTTTACAGTTAACTGATACAGTTAAAATTATTTGCCAATTGCAGGTTAGAATTTTATCTTGCATATTTCCCAACAGAATTAAATATTATTGGATACCTCCATGTTTTCTGTAGATAAAAATTTAAGCCTTTTTTTCAGATACTTCCATTTATTGATGGTTTTAAACACGTACAAAAGATTGCAGTTCTAGCTGACGTAGATGCAGAACTTACCAGGATTTGTATTCAAAACCTTGCGTTTTACGAACATGTTCAACTTATTTCGATTTACCAATACTCTAATGTTTACATTACAACTGCTAAGCTTAACCAGTAAGATATATTTCTGTTGTTATTAAGTTAGGACTAAGTAGTTGTCCAGCGTCAAGCCAAAGTGGTTAATGTGCCTGGCTCAACCCAGAGGTAATGGGTTTACAAGGCTTGTTGCTGCTACCATCGTGGGCAAATGTGTTTTTAAACAAGACACTAAACGGCAAATACTCCAACCCAGTAGTCACTAATAGGTTCTCCAAATTATCAGCCACTCATAGATAAAAAGAAAAAATTCAAAAGAATATTCAAAGTAACTTACATGGTAGCTTGTAAGCTGGATTTATGAAAGGAACGCATATACAAAGACTACTACAGATTACTTTAATATGCTTTTTAAAGTTGTAAGTCATTAAAGTTTACTTTGCTATTATGTCTAGTATGTTTAGGTAAAATGTGTTTTAATTTAATCCCAATACACATTTTTTATAAGGTAATTGTATATTCTGTATATTTAAGACCTACAGGTTTACACCAAAGTTTCTTACTATCAAAACAAATTACCACCATCAATCTATATTAACAACTCTTTATGTATAAAAACAGATTTCGGCAAAACATGGAAATGCAGAACGAATGCTTGGCTTATGTGTCACGGTCGGGACACCAGCCACCAACACTTCATGATGTCATGACTTTATATTGTGGGCTTGGACCGAGGGTTACTCTGAGAAAACTTTGCATTCTTTTTCATGAACAAATTACTAGAGTTAATGAACAGTAAGTGCATGGAATTTTTAAGACATAGCTATTGGCTATGATATTTGCTTATTTTATAGCATAAATTTTTGGTTGTCCATTTTGTAAACTACACAGAAAAAAACCATAGAAGTTACAATTCTTAAACTTGTAAGCGAGTATAAGCATTAGGTGTATGAAACAGGATATTCCCAGATACCTAATTTAAGTGAGTACTATTCATTCATAAAAAACACATAGTAATGAGCTTTAAGAATGTTTTTTGTTTCAGAAAACTAATCCAGTATGGTCTAATTCATAATTTAATTCGAAGAATAAACATGTACCCTGTTAAAGTGAAATCAGAACGAAGTCACAACACACAGGTTAGGATAGATTGATCTATATTTATTTAATAAGTAGGCCTACAAATGCTACACAGTTGTGTTGTATTGATTTCTCTTTTTGTGGTTCTATGTCTGACAAAAATTATTTGCTGCTTATTGTTAATGTTTTTAACTGCTTCACTGTAAAGAATTTTTTGTAGTTACAGAATTATAAATCGGTAATTTGTTGATTTTTATTATATAACTTGCAAGAAGATTGCATTTGCATATAAAAACTTCGGTCTAAAAGTAATGACACACTTGTCTCCTAGTCTGACTTGCACCAGTACACTGATGGATTGCACAGTGCAGATGAAATCTGTTGTAAACTTGGCTGCAGCCACTCAGAACTTCTAGCCAAGCTTGAACACGATAAAAACATTGTCATATGTTGGAAATAAACTGGAAGTTTTCGTTTGGAATTGACAGTGTTTATGTAGGTGCTGGCTTCTGGTACTTGCCTTGTAGAAATACTCGCGGGACTTTCAAATTCTTTTTCTTGTTAATTGTCTCCCGCATGACGTATTCGTTACTTACTACATCGAAACCTGATGCACAAGTCAGTGACTCTAATTCTTCTGAAAAGATCAATTTTAAATTATTTTGGATAGATTTTGTATTAAAATTTTTTTTTAATCATTTTTTTATTGACTCTAATTCTTCCAAAAAGACAAACTATAAACTTTTTTTTGGATAGAATTTTGAAATAGAATTATTTTTTAATTCATTTTTTTATTAATTCGTAATAAAAGTTTATTTTTCGGAATTTATTTTTTAATTGGTGAACATTTTACCTTTTTTAAAATAGTAGGCACGTGTACCATCTTGCCTCACATAGAAATTTTCGGAAATTTTGCTCCCGTTGTTAAACCTTAGCATCGCCCAATCATTTAAACCATAATCACGAAATAATAAATAACCACCTGGTTTTAAAACCTGTAAAACAAAATAAGTGAAGTTGTATGACAAGGACCTAGGATTTATGCCAGAATTGTACCATTACCCTAATTGTATTGACCATTATTACTGTAGTTTTTAAATTAGTTCGGGCAAAATTGAAATTGTTATAAAAACATCATTGAATTTGTGTGCAGTATTTGATAAATTGTACAATAAAATACATATACATTAGCGTCAGAAATGTATATCTTGTCTCATGTTATAAATCCATGGCCTAACTCTAACAGAAAACAACTATACCTTGTGTATGTTTCTTAAAACAAATTCAAATTTGTCTGGATGAATAGCAGACAGCACAAATATCAAAGTAACCAAATCAACACTGTTTTCTTGTATAGTGTAACTTAAATGATCTGTTCCCAAATCACATTGGAATGCTTTGCATTTTGTTTCAGAGTAACTAGGGTTGTCCTGAAATAAAAGGTGGATATTTATATATTATATGTATTTTGAGTCTTGTTAATAGTTGTCATGCAACTATAATTTTACAATGAGAGATAAAGTCCAAATTTTTAACACTATGTAGTGTATATACATGTTAATATGTACATGTTAAATGTTACAGTTTAAATTACTGCACTGGTTATATGATATATATGTATCAGTATGCACTCGTATGGTAAATTTTTTTGTGTATTTGTGTGTGATATGATAATTTAAGTTATAACACAGTTTTCTAATTCATACATCTTGTTTATGAGTTGTTAAAAATGTAATTTTGTTAATAAAAATTTGTTTCAGAATGGCTTGCCAATAGACATACAAATTCTCTACTTTAAAAACAGGTATATTCATTCATAGTAGGTCGGGATAAGTGTTATCAAAAATTAAAACAAATAAAATTCATTCATAGTATATGTTTAAACTTTTATATTTAACATGAGTTACCTTAACAAGCTCTACAGCTCTTGGTGAGAAATCGCAAGCATAAACGAACAGGTCTTTGGCTTGGGCCATAAGTGGAAATATAGCATTACCAACTCCACAGCCAGCTTCTAATAACACTGTTTGTTGGTTCTAAAACCCAAAGGTATTGTAATGTAAAATATTTATTTTTTTAGGCATTTGTTAACATACATTGTGTATTCTTTGTTCAATTTCACCAAATTCCCGCGATGTCCAATGTCTGTCTTTGAAGAAATTAGTTGTGTTACGTTTATAAAATAAATCCCACATTTTCTTGGCTTCCACTTCGAGTTTTTGTGATCGAAATTCGGTGACCAGTCTTTTATTCTAAAAATAATAACATTATTTTAGTTAAAATTTTAGAATAATGCTGTGTATTTGTTTAGGATACCACAAACGTCTGAGAGGGATTTTTAGAAAATGATTCAGCTACCAAGCCAAGATATACAGTTTAAGTATAAATATACTAAGGGTGACTGCCGGCTGGTGACTCTGCTACAACAACGAAAAACGAACCTGGTTTTCCAACATTTGCAGTTCATCATCTGAAAGTGATCGAACTTGTGAAGAAGTGTATTGTGATTTACTTTCGAAGTCTTCCATTTTCAATAAAAACTCGATTTACAGAATATCTTTACAATGAAGACATGACAATAAACCACAGAAATAAAAAAAATAGAACAACTGCCCAAAACCGTGATATATTCTTTTTTCTATTCACGTGACCCCAACTCCGTCCCCATTTCGCTTGGTCTCCATTGTAAAAGATAGGCGCACCGTAGTTTTCGGAGGTTTTCGCTGTTTATTTTAAAAACTACACCAACTATTCAAATTTATCAGGTCAATTTAGTTATTTGGTAGGTTAACGCTTACAGTTTACCACTTTTTAGGAAATTTAATTTTTAATAATTTTAACTAAAAACCTTTAAACAAACGGTTTGTTAGAAATATATATATATTAGAAAATAGTTGTTTTACCCTATAACTTTAAATCAAGTCAAAAAACTAAAAAAAATTACATAAAACACCATCAATTCCATTGATTACAATAGTAAACGGGAACGACCCGCAAAAGAAAGAGAGGGTATCATGTCTCTCCTTTGCCGACATTAGAGATGCGCGTTCTATTCTTTTTTTTATTTCTGTGCAATAAACACGATATACACTATACACATTAACCGGTGTCGCAGAAATCTGGTTCCCCTAGAAAACTGGTTCCCAGCACAGGCCAAAGTTGTGTCATGTTTATGTCATGTGTGTCATGTTTATGTCATATTTATGTCATGTGTGTCGTATTTATGTCATATTTATGTCAGATTCATGTCATGTTTGTCAGATTTATGTCAGGTGTGTTATATTCATGTCATGTGTGTCATGTTTATGTGTGTGTCATGTGTGTCAGATTTATGTCATGTGTGTCATGTTTATGTCATATTTATGTCATGTTTATGTCATGTGTGTCAGATTTTTGTCAGGTGTGTCATGTTTATGTCATATTTATGTCAGATTTATGTCAGATGTGTCATATTTATGTCATGTGTGTCATGTTTATGTCATGTGTGTCATATTTATGTCATGTGTGTCATGTATGTCATATTTATGTCTTATTTATGTCATGTCATATTTATGTCATATTAATGTCATGTGTATCATATTTATGTCATATTTATGTCATGTGTGTCATATTTATGTCAGATTTATGTCATGTGTGTCAGATTTATGTCAGGTGTGTTATATTTATGTCATGTGCGTCATGTTTATGTGTGTGTCATGTTTATGTCACATGTGTGTCATATTTATGTCATGTATGTCATATTTATGTCATGTGTGTCATGTTTATGTCATATTTATGTCAGATTTATGTCATGTGTGTCAGATTTATGTCATGTGTGTCATATTTATGTCATGTGTGTCATATTTATGTCATGTTTATGTCATGTGTGTCAGATTTATGTCATGTGAGTCATGTTTATGTCATATTTATGTCAGATTTATGTCATGTGTGTCATATTTATGTCATGTGTGTCATATTTATGTCATATTTATGTCAAGACTTATGTCATGTGTGTCAGATTTATGTCAGGTATGTTATATTTATGTCATGTGCGTCATGTTTATGTGTGTGTCATGTTTATGTCATGTGTGTCATATTTATGTCATGTGTGTCATATTTATGTCATGTATGTCATATTTATGTCATGTGTGTCATGTTTATGTCATGTATGTCATATTTATGTCATGTGTGTCATATTTATGTCATGTGTGTCATATTTATGTCATATTTATGTCAAGATTTATGTCATGTGTGTCAGATTTATGTCATGTGTGTCATGTTTATGTCATATTTATGTCATGTGTGTCAGATTTATGTCATGTGTGTCATGTTTATGTCAAGATTTATGTCATGTGTGTCAGATTTATGTCATGTGTGTCATGTTTATGTCATATTTATGTCATGTGTGTCAGGTTTACGTCATGTGTGTCATGTTTATGTCATGTGTGTCATATTTATGTCATGTGTGTCATATTTATGTCATGTGTGTCATATTTATGTCAGATTTATGTCAGGTGTGTTATATTTATGTCATGTGTGTCATGTTTATGTGTGTGTCATGTTTATGTCATGTGTGTCATATTTATGTCATGTGTGTCATATTTATGTCATGTGTGTCATGTTTATGTCAGATTTATGTCATGTGTGTCAGATTTATGTCATGTATGTCATATTTATGTCATATTTATGTCAGATTTATGTCATGTGTGTCAGATTTATGTCATGTATGTCATATTTATGTCAAGATTTATGTCATGTGTGTCAGATTTATGTCATGTGTGTCATGTTTATGTCATATTTATGTCATGTGTGTCAGATTTATGTCATGTGTGTCAGATTTATGTCAGGTGTGTTATATTTATGTCATGTGTGTCATGTTTATGTCATGTGTGTCAGATTTATGTCAGGTCATATTTATGTCAGATTTATTTATGTCAGATTTATGTCATGTGTGTCAGATTTATGTCAGGTGTGTTATATTTATGTCATGTGTGTCATATTTATGTCATGTGTGTCAGATTTATGTCATGTGTGTCAGATTTATGTCAGGTCATATTTATGTAAGATTTATTTATGTCAGATTTATGTCATGTGTGTCAGATTTATGTCAGGTGTGTTATATTTATGTCATGTGTGTCATATTTATGTCAGATTTATGTCATGTGTGTCAGATTTATGTCATGTATGTCATATTTATGTCAGATTTATGTCATGTGTGTCAGATTTATGTCAGGTGTGTTATATTTATGTCATGTGTGTCATATTTATGTCAGATTTATGTCATGTGTGTCAGATTTATGTCATGTATGTCATATTTATGTCAGATTTATGTCATGTGTGTCAGATTTATGTCAGGTGTGTTATATTTATGTCATGTGTGTCATATTTATGTCAGATTTATGTCATGTGTGTCAGATTTATGTCATGTATGTCATATTTATGTCAGATTTATGTCATGTGTGTCAGATTTATGTCAGGTGTGTTTTATTTATGTCATGTGTGTCATGTTTTTGTGTGTGTAATGTTTTTGTGTGTGTAATGTTTATGTCATGTGTGTCATATTTATGTCATGTGTGTCATATTTATGTCATGTGTGTCATATTTATGTCTCATATGTGTCAGATTTATGTCATGTGTGTCAGATTTATGTCATGTATGTCAGATTTATGTCATGTGTGTCAGATTTATGTCAGGTGTGTTATATTTATGTCATATTTATGTCAGATTTATGTCATGTGTGTCAGATTTATGTCATGTATGTCATATTTATGTCATATTTATGTCAGATTTATGTCATGTGTGTCAGATTTATGTCAGGTGTGTTTTATTTATGTCATGTGTGTCATGTTTATGTGTGTGTAATGTTTATGTCATGTGTGTCATATTTATGTCATGTGTGTCATATTTATGTCATGTATATATGTCATGTGTTTCAGATTTATGTCATGTATGTCATATTTATGTCAGATTTATGTCATGTGTGTCAGATTTATGTCATGTGTGTCATATTTATGTCATGTATATATGTCATGTGTTTCAGATTTATGTCATGTTTGTCATATTTATGTCAGATTTATGTCATGTGTGTCAGATTTATGTCATATGTGTCAGATTTATGTCATGTATGTCAGATTTATGTCATGTGTGTCAGATTTATGTCATGTGTGTCAGATTTATGTCATGTATGTCATATTTATGTCATATTTATGTCAGATTTATGTCATGTGTGTCATATTTATGTCATGTGTGTCATATTTATGTCATGTATATATGTCATGTGTTTCAGATTTATGTCATGTATGTCATATTTATGTCAGATTTATGTCATGTGTGTCAGATTTATGTCATATGTGTCAGATTTATGTCATGTATGTCAGATTTATGTCATGTGTGTCAGATTTATGTCATGTGTGATAGATTTATGTCATGTATGTCATATTTATGTCATATGTGTCAGATTTATGTCATGTGTGTCAGATTTATGTCATGTATGTCAGATTTATGTCATGTGTGTCAGATTTATGTCATGTGTGTCAGATTTATGTCATGTATGTCATATTTATGTCATATTTATGTCAGATTTATGTCATGTGTGTCAGATTTATGTCAAGATTTATGTCATGTGTGTCAGATTTATGTCATGTGTGTCATGTTTATGTCATATTTATGTCATGTGTGTCAAATTTATGTCATGTGTGTCATGTTTATGTCATATTTATGTCATGTGTGTCAGATTTATGTCATGTGTGTCATGTTTATGTCATGTGTGTCAGATTTATGTCAGGTGTGTTATATTTATGTCATGTGTGTCATGTTTATGTCATGTGTGTCAGATTTATGTCATGTGTGTCAGATTTATGTCATGTGTGTCATATTTATGTCAAGATTTATGTCATGTGTGTCATGTTTATGTCATATTTATGTCATATTTATGTCATGTGTGTCAGATTTATGTCATGTGTGTCATGTTTATGTCATGTGTGTCAGATTTATGTCAGGTGTGTTATATTTATGTCATGTGTGTCATGTTTATGTCATGTGTGTCATATTTATGTCATATTTATGTCCTGTGTGTCAGATTTATGTCATGTGTGTCATACTTTTGTCAGGTGTGTCATATTTATGTCATGTGTGTAATATTTATGTCATGTGTGTCATATTTATGCAATGCCTATGTCATGTCTATGTCACGTTTATGTCATGTCTTTGCTCATCTCTATCTATATGCTCATGTCATGTCCATCTGTCATGAACTGTCATAAAACACCCATCAAGTTTTCAATATTTAAATTTATTTTTTATAAGTGCATAATTAAGCAATTTATACACAACACACATTAGTTTTAACGGCAGATAGTAAAACATTAATATCAGTTGATAAAATTGTCTAAAGTTATTTTTTCTTGCTAAACATAATAAATACTCAATACAAGCAAAGACATTGAAACAGAATACAAAAATTTGGCTGGAAGTTCAGGTACAACTTACCCACAAGTCATAGTTAAAATTTTGTCATACCACTTTAGTTTTAGGAAGAATAATGTTTGAAAAGGCATTTTAAAAAAAAATCTGGCTTAAAGTGGCAGTTAAAACATTGTTAAAATAATTTACTTTTTTACCAGTGAAGCTATTGAAAACATGTATTACATAGCAGCATTGCATTATGCCTGGTAGCAACAGAAGCAGAAAAAATTCTTTCCGGCAAGTGCAGTCTAAATAAATGGTGGAACGAAATATAATTTCTATTTCCGGAACTTTCTGGAAGGAGGGCAACTTGATCCTTGCCTGACATGTCGGCCGCAACAAACAGACTTCGTTGGGTCATAGATTTGACGGTTGTTGCAACACGCCTGAAAAAATAATATAAAATTTAAAATCACAAAAAAATAATGATCACCGAGTAACAGAAAATGTGAATAAAAACAGTAAGCTTTTGTCAAAACCATGAAAAAAATCACGGGTAAATCATGGAAAAACTTGGACCAAACATAGGTAAAACATGAAAGAAATATAAACAAAACTTTTATAGACAAAACATGGATAAAAACATAGACAAAATAAACAAAAAGCACAAAACATGAACAAAGCATAGACACCACACCAAACAAAGTATCTACATACACTTATATTTTAGTTATTTACCTTCAAAGAACTTGTATAAGCTTGTCCAGGGCAGCCACAGCAAGCATCAGGAAGAATATCTGGTTTTATTTTCCCAGCTTTGCATCTTACTGGGTCATAGTTCATCCAACATAAACAACTTTGGAGACATTCATTAACAATTTCTTGAAAAAAAAATTAATTAAGTCATTTTTATTAAATTTAATTAACATACCATAGTTTTTTTCTTTATTTCATTAACAATTTCTTGGTTTCTTATCAACAATTTTTTAATTTCAATTTATTAATTAAGATCTTTTTAATAAAATTAATAACTATAACATAATTTTTATTTATTTTTTCTAAAACAATAGTGAAGATCATGGGAATCAACGGCAAAACAACAGTTGTTAAAGCACGCTATGGGTAAAAGTGTAAAAAAACAGCGATTAAAAACTGTTGCACCCAATTAGAATAAAAAAAATGGGCACAGTGGTTCACTGGTTGGCCACTTGCTTCGTAACTGAAGGATATCATTAATATTTATTTATAAATGTAGTCTAGGTATTAGTGTTCATGGAAAACATTAGTTTTATAACAGTGAAATTTATTTTTATAATACCTGTTGTATTTGCAGAGGGATTGTATGAAACCAGATCTACTTGACCATCATTTCGTAAAGCGTTTTCAATTTCTTGTCCTAGTTTATCTCCGTTCAGTCTTTTGTTGTTGTAAGTTGGTACATAAGTCGTGAAATTAACGTTTACACTTGCTGTATTTCCGTCTCTGTTATGTAATAATTATATTTGTAAAATGATATTACAAACATAGAATATTAAAACATATGGTATTATATTAATACATAGCAGGGGAGAGTAAGATGATGACTTTTTTTCATAGTAAAGTGATTACCATTAGTAGAGTGTGTGTTTAGACTAGATGATACCAGGTATGAATCCCGGCGCTGCTACTATTTTTAGTATATGTTTCCTAAGACGCTTAATGGCAATATTTTTAACCCAGCGGACTGTTATAGGTTTGACTATTGTCAACCATGCAAAAAACTGGTAAAGCATTTTAGCCTTAGTGTTCTGGAAGCTGCTACTATGTGGGCCTGTGAGTCGTTGGTAAGATACTTGGACAGTAATTGCTTCAACCCAGTGGTTTTAAAGTTATCAACATATTGTGTCAACTCACCTAGTTAAGTTAGAAATACTGTCCACATTATTGACAACCCCTCTTATACCCGCTACTTCAACCAAGTGGTTTATCTGTAATGGAAACATATCGTTTATAAACATGAAAAAAAAAAATTAACACAGTTCAGGTTGAAAACCTCTAGCAAATAAACCAAAAAATATTAATAGGTAAACTCCTTGTGACCTGCATTGCAAAAATAACTAATTACATTATTTATCTCTTCCATTAAAATTGCTAAGATTCAATTAAAACAACAAAGGGACAGGAATTACCAAGAAAACACATTGTACATTTTTTTAATGAATAATTCCCAAAGTATACACAAAACATAGTTAGCTAACTCACTGATTCAGGTAAGTAGTCTTGCAACAATGTTTGCAGAGTTGTTGGATCATCGTACCAGGACAACAGGTCGGTGTTGTTGAATCTTGAGACTTCCAGTGAAGTCTGTAGTCTCCGTGTTGCATTCAGATCTACAACATTAAAATTTAAAAAAAAAGTATTTTTTTTACAAGGCAATACATCATTAGTGCATAGGTTTACTAATATATAACTAATATAAGTATTAGCGCAATCAAATTTACATTTTTACCTGAAAAGGTATTTTTTCCAATTTAAATACTCTGTAATCTTCAGTACCGTAATCGAAGAGGCAAATAAAAGTTATTATTAGAGTGGGGAAAACGGTACACCTTTGGCACGTAATATTTAAATATCCTGATTGTGTTTTAAACAATTAACAACGTTCCATAGGAGGCGTGAGGATACGGTTTCATAATTCCTTGAATGCTCTTTGTTTATTACAAAATGAGACTAAAAAATAGAATAAAAAAGTGTCTCATCTTCCTCCACCCTACTATAATAACTTTCATTTGTCTCCTCGATTACGGTAGCAAAGATTTAAAACGAAAAGAAATAACTTTTTTGGAAATAATGTAAACTAAAATTAAGAGCGGAATAAACAAGTCCATACCTAGACAACCATTAGGCAATTCCTCCCACTCATAAGTGTAATAATCAGGATCATACACACAATCCACATCTCGTGAGTTGGTGTCAGGAGATAAGTAGAAACCGACATTACAAGTAAACCTCCTGAAAAAACGGCCTGTCCCATCTTCTGTGTATTGAAAGTAACCTTCAGATGTCCCACGGTCCTCAGTTAGGTTGCCACATGGGGAAACTGTAAAAAAAAAAGCATATAATATAAATTAAAGGAACATAGTGTATTTATAGACATAAGCGAAAAGTTATGGATACCTGGAGTCAAATGCCTATACAGCTTTTAAAACACAAGAAACATAAAGTGTTCTAATGTGAATAAAAGCAGTAAGCATTTGTCAGTCAAGTTTTTACTCTGCTATTAGGTGTCTATACAAACAAGCAAAGCCTAAGTGTAGTATTGCATTTACCACATTAAACACTTTTTATGACGGTTAAGCTATAACATTGCTTCTGACCTGATACAAAAAAAGCACAACCACCACATAAAAAATGAATAAAAAAGACTAAATATGTCATTTTTACATACTACCATAACAACCAGAAATGTAACTTACTAAATTTAGACGAGCACTTCAATGGACTTGATATGTCCAATACATATCTACCACGAACACCATTTACCCATGTGTTTGTGCCTAAGTTTTGAACCTGAAAATTTTAACAAGAAATTAAAATTACAGCCAAATCAATAAACATTTATTTTTATTTTATTCTATGTGGGTAAGGTCGTACAGCGGGGCACGTCATATGACCTGAAACTTAGGCCACAGTTGGCTCATTACCCTGACACCCATTATGAAATTTAAACAAAAAAATTAGCTGTTACCGATTTTTAGTTTCGAATTAAATCAGTCACAGAATTCACAGAAACTAATAGTAAATCAGTGTTAGAACAATGGGGTGCCATAATGTGTGGTGCACATTTAGGAACCGCTTAACTATACAACTAGTTTAAGCATAATCATACCTTTTAAAGCATTTCAATTAAAAAAAATCTGCAAAAAATCCATTGCAAATTTGTTACAGTCCAGCTTGGAACACATTGTGGGAGCCACTGAACGATACAAC
The DNA here is from genome assembly GCF_009617815.1 of Ciona robusta. Lineage (NCBI taxonomy): Eukaryota > Metazoa > Chordata > Ascidiacea > Phlebobranchia > Cionidae > Ciona > Ciona robusta. The sequence continues at coordinate 5,073,352 of NC_143242.1, read as the reverse complement.
TAGTTCACACATAGCCTTTTAGGGATTTCAATTTAAATAAACCTCTAAAAAGCTATCACAATTTGGTCAAAACCCAGCTTTTTCAGCAATTAGAGCAATTCAATAAATATTAAAACCCTGTACTCACCATTGGTGTTTCAGAACCAGGCAGGTGAACTTCACAACTTGACATTAGGTCACCTGAGACAAACACACCAGCCACGGCAGGTCTGTTGTTCCCAGTTATCCAAGTAATATTACGTGGGTAGTTGTATATCGCATAACTCTTCTCACCATCTGAGGCAATTACTGCTTGGAAAGTGTTGGTCTAAAAATATTAAAAATTTTGGATTAAAATTTAAATATAGAGTAACTACAGCAGGTTGAATACTTGATGCTGTAACTATTGTAGGAGTGTGTTCTTAATTGCTCCAACCAAGTGGTTTCCTATGATTGTCTAAATTGTCATAAACTTTCACCCACAAAGTTACACATTTGGTAACTTGTAAGCTGGCATGATGTGTATGAAACAAAACACCTGCGTTATAACAACTACCATTGCCATGCCATGTGAGGATGACTAAGTTAAATTAAACTCAATGAAAACAACCACAAATGTAAAATATTCACCTGGTCTGAATCATCCAGTGAGGACACTTTGCTCCAAGTCACCACGAGTGCACAATTTGGCGCAAAATTAACATTCGGTACGTTTCTTGACCTTGCTACGTCGATTGAGATTTGCATCAACAGCGGATCATTTCCACAAACTTGTCGATGATGAATGATTCCTTCACCACCGGGTTGGGAGGAGACAAAAAAGGGAGCAAGAATGGTGTTGTTGAGAATCTGGTTTACACGATGGTCTTTTATTTTGTTGGGCGACAAGGCACCAAATGTTGAAATCTGAAAAAAATAAAGAGATAATTCAAATTTGTGCATATCAAACTGAATAAAACAATGAAGAGATGAAAGTTGGCAACAAAACAATACGGAAACGAAAGTATTTACGCAAAGGTTCTGTTTCACTACTATCTTGCCCGCTTACAAGTTACCCCATGTGTATATTTTCTGATAATTTTTTATATTAGTAACCAATACCTAATATTTTCACAAATAACTGTGTATGTAACCTCTTGCATTTTACAAAATTATGCCTAATATAACACTCATACAGTCATATTTACACTTAGGCAAATCAATCTTAAATGTTAATCACCCTCAAAGTTACTTATATTCGAGTGGGGAAAGATGGGACTTCTTTTCATTCAATTTTTCTGTCCCTTTTTGTCGTGAACAAAGAACACTCAAAGAATTGTAAAACCACGTCCCCACTACTCCCATAGACCGCTGTTAATTGTTTATAACAAAATAAGTTAATAATAATAATGGACTTGTCTTTTCCCACACTACTATACAACTGAAATCTGTATTCTATTATCCGCTTACCCAAACATCCGCTAACGGGGGACCCCCAAAGAAAGGAATCGGATCATTCAAGGGAATTTTTACAGATCCAAGGTTCCATCTTCCACAGTCTGCTATACCGTCGCCATTTTCGGGCCCATACGGGTACAGAACACCATGCGTGTTTCCAAACACGGTGAGTCCAAGTAACAGTTTCAAGATACAATTTCTCCTCATTATTACAGAGGCCAGCGCTACTCTAAATTCCTTCACTTAATTCTTTATATCAAGAATACCTTTCCATCTATAAGAGTCTGTAAAAAATAAACGTATTAACATTTTTATATTATCTTTATTTATTTATTTATTTTTTTTATTCAAATAGAATGAGTATTAACACATATAGTAGGCTGGGAAGAGATGGAACACATTTTGTTTATTTTTTTTTGTCTCATTTGATAGTAAACAAAGAGCATTTTATAAAATATAAAACCGTTTTCTCGCAACTACCAAAGATCGTTTTTAAATGTTTAAAACAAGATCAGGATATCTGGGCATAATAAGCTAAAGGTGTCTCGTCTTTCCCACTCTACTATACCATCGTTTTTAACTTTATCTGTTTTTGGAAAGATATGTGTTCTTTTCTATCATACACCTCATGCTCACTATCATGTTATGGGTGTCTTTTTGTATACCAGAAACACATGTTGTATTCCTACACCTTATACTCGCTGTCTATATATAGCACGAGCGCATTGCAGTACAACATGCAGGTATATACATTATATCCTCCGTATCAGTTAACGTTAAACAACACCCACGACGTTACAAACTCGTAAGTGTGCACGGGGTTTATGAAAAAGAACACTGTTATAGCGACTGCCCCTACCCGCCGCACGAGGATAAATAAGTCACACTAATTTTTATTCAGCCTTTTGTTACGCTAACCAAACCTAAACTGGCTCCACATTAACCCTTACACTCACTCTTAACCTTGATCACTCAAAAGCAATTACTTTCCTCGGCCGAAGGCAGTTTGTTTTCTTAGCTATAGTCAACGATAATTAGAGAAAATAGCTGCGATTTTCTATTGAATTCGACTCGTTATTCTGGTTTACGACTTTGCCTTTGAGAGTTTTTGCCTGGGGGGAAATCACGCGGCTACCGTGTCCAAGTGTGGTTGACACATAAGACCACGTTAGGGTATATAACGTGACTGTGACCTATGTTGTGTAGGGGGTTATCAAAAATGATTGATTGCTAGTTTACAGCACGACTGTTGTTTTTAGCGTGTAACAAACCAATAAGAAGTTATAAATCATGAAAAATTTTAAACTATTTGAAGCTATTACCCACTTGAAAAAGATTTACACTGAAAACATAGGAAATATTGAAAAAAATGTTCTTGAGCAAGCCACTTAACGGCAAATGCTACTATCCAATATCACTTATGGGTTATTTAAGAAGGTACCGGAGACAGAAAATTGCTTTATAGCCACCCTAAACACAATATACCTGTGCGGGTTGACACAGCAAAATGCAATACATTATAATTTAAGCAATTTTCGCTTAATTGATGCGTAACACCGTGACGTCATATGACGTAAGCTAATGTGACGCAAATCGTAACAATGATATGTGTTCGGTCATATAGACATGGGAGAATTATACAACGATCGATAAAAAGCGTTTTATTTTATGTATTATTTCCCTCTCTCGAAAACGTAAACACATATGCATCAATTTAACTGGATAGACAGTTCAGAGCATTTGTGTTTTAAGTGATACAGTTGGTCATTTATATTCGTATTAGATCATTAATCTTGCTTGAATAACTTGACCGTATGTAGTAAGGGTAATATACCGACTGTAGCCTAAATCCTAGGTATTTTGAATTGCCGCGCTGTAGAAGCCAAATAGAATAGATGTTTGCGTATGTAAAATGGTATAAGGAAATAGCATTATATAAGAGACACCTTAAGAGCTTTCGTTGTTTTTTTGTAAAAATTAAACATAGTCTTAAATGAAGCGGTTAACGTTATGTTACGTGAACGAATTTTAGAAATGTGAATAAGAACGAAATATAGCGTTGGTGTAATGGACCAATACATGTCTAAACCGCAGATCTAGGTCCAAGGTCCAATGGCTTGCATTTTCTTTGAATCTCACCCGTTTGGAATAGAATGTTAAAATCGAAAGGTTATTTTAACCTTGTTGTTCAAAATATGTTTGCTTAGATTTTACAAGACGCTTTTGGTTCGTCAAAGTGGTGGTTGAAATGGTTAAACAAACAAAAAATTGGGACTTAAGATTTACAGCGAAAAAGATGCGTTAATAGTCACCAGACACAGCACACAGATAAGTTTTAGAAATATACCGCGTTTCTACGAAGATTTGTGTGTACGGAAAAAGTGTGGAACAGTTAAACAGTTTATGGATTTTATGCCAAGGTGAAATACTAATTAACATTACAGACCATATGTGAGACGCTATTATCTTTATTTTCAAATTGACTAAAGATAGTTTAATTTTTAAACTAAAACGTATAAAAACGTGATAATTGTGGTGTATATATCTAGAACGTTGTGTTTGTGTTAAAACTGTTCAGAAAACCCGTGTTTTATGCACTTGTTGTGCTGATTACTATTACAAACGTTGTTTTTACGGCAAGGCAACGGCGACAGTGTCACTAACAGCACTTTACAAGCGTAGCTGGGTATTTAAACGCACTGGTAGTTAGTTGTGCTAGCACTCAGTATAATTAGAGGCCGTGAGCTTGAAAAGAATGTCCTTGTTGACACGTAAGACAAAACATACCAAAGTATGTATAAACAAAAGTTGGGATGCCACGCGTCGCAAAAACACGTTTTGTTTACTATTTACGCAACAATATTTGGGGCGAACCCTGCAGAAAATTGGGCTAAACCGGTTTTTAAATACATTGCATATATTATAAAGTTATAACTTAAATAAACAGCCACGGTATAATCACATGTAAATATACCGACCGTATCCGTTATTTTATCAGTAAATAAATAAATATAACAACATTGTTCTGGTAGCTGTACTAGTCATTTTAAACAACATAATCAAAAAAATATTAATAAAAAGCGACTTTTAAGTTCTTAACTGTATGTATGACATCTATTCCAAAGTTACATTTTACGCAATCGGAAAAAAAATGTAACTAAAAAAAAACTGCCTTATATGAAATCCACTGTATTCTGTTCAAACTAAAGACACTTAAAACACATACACAGCTAAATACTTATATATACCAGCACCATTTAACTGTTTTATTTTTAGACTGAAATACGTTTTTTAAAACAATAACTAGCAATTTGACTAATACAGCTAAATCATTTAATGTCTAAAACTATTTAGTAAATTCTTTGCGATGAATAACAGCATGTCTCAACTCATATAACAGCTGCTAGAATGTAACTCTATACAATAGCACAGAAACAAAACATGCTCTATCACCCCGCGGGGAAATTTTAAACCGTAACTGAGTAGATAATATAAACTAAGCAAAATTAGATATTTCTAATCCTTTATTGATATATATACAGTAGGATGTGGTATGTTGGCTTATGTATATATGTAAGTTGGGGTAAGATGGCCAATGTATATGCAGTATGTTAAGGTATAAGTTAATCTATGTTTTTATTCTCTTTATTGTCCCATTTGGCAGTAAACAAAGAATATTTACAGAAGTGTATAACCGTAAGACTTCCAAAGAGCGCTGTTAATTGTTTAAAACACGATTGGGAAATATGGGATAGTTATGTGTTAACGATGTCCATCTTGCCCCACACTACTTTATATGTGGCCTAACACACGCATAACTCTATATAGAAACTCAATTGATGAAACAGTATTGGTGTGTTGCAAGCTTTCATGCTAAATTATCAAGGATGTACAACTTTATAAAACATACACACAGAATACTAATGGTGAATCTAAATACACATTTCTAAATACCTAACTAACTTGACTACTCTACTGTAGCATCTATATATACAATCAATTTGCTCTAAAATATAAGGGATTTACGGTTACCACTATACTACAACAAACTGCTAAAAAATCCAACTTAAAAACGTGTTACAGTCAAATATTTGACTGTTCAATATCGTATGACTTCTGTACTGTATATACACGTTGTACTGTCTTTCAGTATAACAGCAGTACAGTATAAGCATCTACTGTACACTGTGCGTTGTTTTACACTCTAATTATAACGTTATTACTGCTCGTTAAATCTCTGTGTTAAAGGAGCAATTGTACGCCGATGAAATGTAAGGATTGCGAGCGTAACGTTTAAATTCCTAACCGGTAAAGGTGCAAGTATTTATAGATAGAAAAACGATGACCAAAAATGTTTAGCATATAGTAGGTTGGGGGAAGATGGGACACCTTTTCATTGTATTTCTCGTCCCATTTGGTAGGGATCAAAGAATATTCAACTAAATATAAAACCGTATCCTCACAACTCCCACAGAACGTTGGCAATTGTTTAAAACACGATCAAGACATTTATATATTATTATTATCATGTTACGGATAAAAGGCAAACAGCCTCAGTTAAATAGGGTGTGCCACACTAGGACCTCACCCACATACAACGTCACAAACAACTCATAGACAGGATTATTTAAATTCCTAAACCATCAAGACTTTTCTTTTCAGTTGCGCAATAGGAGAATTGCGAAAAATCATTCAGCAGCCGCATAATGATGTATAGAAGTCGACTATAAAATAGCGTTAAATAGAAATGGTTTATCTGTTTTAAATGTCATAGTCTATTTACGTAAAAATAAAATCTCAAACAAGTCAAAAGTAAAAATATATTTATTCTTTATAAAACTTTTTTTTCTGAGTATTAGCACCTATAAAACTATACGCTAAAGCGGTTATAAAACTATACGCTAAACATTTTGTATACCGTAAGTAAATAAAGCTGGTTTTAAATTTTTATATTAAAAACTAAACTGCGTGTTATATTAAAACATGTTAAATATTAGAAATAAGATACACTATAGCCGTTTAGTTAAAACAGCTGACTAGGGTTTAACTTTAAAATATCTCAAAAATCGCGTTTAAACTGTAATTCGCATACATTTAGAAAACTGTACTTTTATAAATTTACAAACACACCTATATTAAAACTGTATTAAAACATTTTGTATATCCGTCTACTTAAATCAGAGTCTCAGAAATACATTTTCTCATACTGATAAAGTCATTTTAAACCTTTTCTATTAAGAGCCTTGAGCCTTCTGGCGTATTTCGCCGAGTGTCGTGTTGAAATTATTCTCTGATATCTAAATAAACGCAAACTGTGGTGTAAGGTTTGTAGCCTAAAGCTACAAGTATAATAAGAAGGCGGCCCGAGCAGAAAAACAGGTTTTTAGGAATTAAACAATCCCACGAAATTTAGGCTCATATATACACGCCAATGAATAAGTGGTAATTATAAAATCGATTGAGGTACGACGGCCCATTTTTTATTCTATTTTTTCGTCCCATTTTGTAGTAAACAATATTTTTATACAGATTTATGTAACCGTAAACTACAAAGTCTAAATAAACGTTTTTAATTAGTGAAAACACGATTAAGAAATATGAAATATTATATGCTAACGGTATCCATCTTACCCCACAGTACCATAGTTACACTTACACAGTTTCGTAACATATGACGTCATGGTATGAGTATTACATATTTCAAAGACATTATTTCGTCGTAAAACGGACTAAAATGCCATTTACCGAGGCTTGCGTTTCCCTGCAATTTAAGTCGTCAACTTAAATTATTAAAATGTTAATTGTCCTAATAAAACAATTTTATCCAATTTACATACCTGTAGCTTATATAAAGCATGCAACAAATGTATCTCAAGGTATATAACGGTATACATCGACTTTATAAAACAAATTTAATATTACAATTGTATAGAGTTCGCTACGGCGCTTGTACACGAATGAACAAAAACAATTTCGTCGGTTAAATTTATGCTTTTTGTTTTCGCTTAATTACAATTACGCAACGTGCTGCAACGTGTATGTTACGTACGTGTATCTTCGAATACATCATAATGCGTATTATGACGTGGATATAGCCAATGTGAAGTACAATGCGATGGGACACGAACCTGAAGTATTTTTAATTCTTACTTTTTTCGACAAAGTTTATGGAATATGCATTTATGTAATAAAACGCTTATTTAAGCAGCTTTACTCTAAATAAAGCAAGTTTTACGTTGGAAATTATATAGTAGGGTGGGGCAAGATGAGACAACTCAACAACATATTATCCAAATATCTTGATTGTGTTTGCAACAATTAACAACGGTCTATGGGAGTCGCGAGGATAAACTTATATAATTCTTTGAATGTTCTTTGTTTACTACCAAAAGAGACGAAAAAAAAGTTAAAAGGTGTCCCATCTTTAATTGTTAAAAACACGATATGAAACCTGAGATATCATATGCGGTATCCAGCTTACCCTGCAGGATTATATATAACACAAGTTTAGGCTATATAGCAGTGCCCATATATAGAATGCAAATTCAGACATATATACAAGGAATACGTTCTATTTCGCTCATACATTCTTAGAAGTACTGATTACATTACAAAGTGTAAACTGGCTGGCAAAGAAATGTTCTAATTGCGCCAATTAAATGCGTAGTTATTTAAATTTATCCTCGTTGGTGTGTTTATATTGCTTGCTCTTTGAAAGTGTAACATATATCGTTTCGTGCGTTATTAGCGTTTACAAAGTAACCTACTAAATCAGAACTTGTACACTAATTTAAACAAGCAAATATAATGTAACTTGAACGACTAGACAAATGCAATTTAAAGGTCTTTTTATGTTTATGGTACAAGACCGTCGTCGGTATATGAACTTGCTTTAACTTTAAACGTCTAAAACCATATAATGATTATATATAGCTAATAGGTTGGGGTAAGATGGATGCCGTTAGAACGTAATGTCCCATGTTTCCTAAACGTTTTTTTTTACTAATTAACGCTTTTTTAGAGTCATGAGGATACTGGTATAATTATGTAAATATTCTTTGTTTACTACCAAATGGAACGTTAAAAGAATACGAAAATGTGGACCGTCTTACTCTAACCTATAGTAGGGTTAGGGAAGAGGGACACCTGAAGCACCTATAGGATATTATAATATCCAAATATCCTGATCGTGTTTCAAATAACTAACAGCCGTCAACGAGAGTCGCGAGGATACGGTTTTGTAATTCTTTGAATGTTCTTTCTATACTAGCAATTGGGGAGAAAATAGAGTGAAAATGTGTCCCATCTTCCCCCACCCTACAATATTAAATATATCGTTACATACATACACCTCTGAAAATAAAGATTTTGAGAATTTAATTTCGTTTCTCGTCCCGCAAACTTGTTTTGTTTTAATAACTCCAAACGTTAATATTGTATAGCTGATCGATAGGATATTTATACAAAATTGTTATTAGTTTTATTATTAGTTTGATTTATGTTTGTAAAGAGATTTAATAAAAAAGTTACAATTTAATCACGACCTAATATATTTATAGGCAGCTGCATTGCGCTAACACAAATGGATAACTTAATTAATAACGAACCACAATTTTAGTTAATATGTACAATACATGTTTATAACAGCGTATGTGTATATATGTTTGCTAGTGCCTCATGCTCTCTGTCGAGTTATAACACATAGGTGTGTTCTTATATACACCATACATACATATACATGGTGAATTCATACACCTCATGCTTATTGTCGAGTTAATAACGTGGGTGTCTTCTTATACACCAGACACGCATGATGCATCCATACGCCTTATTCCCGCATAATGACGTGTTGCTTACTAAGCATTAGACAAACACACATGCATCATAACGTGACCTGTGCAAGTCAGTTTTGAATCATTCTTAGTCATATAATGGACTCGTTCATTTCGTGCAACCTACACAGATCGGCCTTAATGTCGCTCCCTATGGCCCTTAACCACAAGCCATTCGTTAACGTAAAACCGCCTGCAAGATAACATTGTGTGTAATTCGGATGATGCTTCCATCCCGGTAGTGGTTGGCATTCATTGATCTAATTGCATACGTCATCTGTATTATTGGCATTCACGTCCATAACACGGTCTTTTGTATTGACACGTATTGTAAACATGGCATTTATGTTTGTTGAGCGTATACATTATCAGCTTAAAACGAGGTATATAAAGGTCTGTGTGGGAAAATGGGAATATTTGCAAAATATTACTGCTGCGTTTTTTTTTAAATATGAAAAATACCGTTGTGGTTTAGTCTTTAGTGTGTGGGTTATAAGCTTAATGATACGAAGTTTTATTGGTATAGTATTTTAATGGGGTCAGGATCCAGTGCTACGAAATACGTAACAAACAAAAATCAATTTCAATGAATTGTTTGTTGTCGGAGATATATTTCGCCTAAAGGCATTGTATCCGCTTCTTAATCAAACAGGTTTCTTTTAATAAGTTAAGTCCACTTTCGAGAACAGCGGCATTGGTATCTTTATTGACAGGTGTGATGTGTGGGCCATGGTTAAACAGCTGTTGTGGATTGTAGGCGTTGTAAAACTGAACTGCTTTGTTTAAAAAACGATCTTTTTGAAGAAATGAATGAATGACTTAAGTTATTCTCTCTTCGGTCACGGTAACGAAGATCGAAAAAGCATAAAAATAGCAAAGAGACGAAAAGTAACGATAAAAGGACAGCCGTTATAACACGCTTTGGGATAAAACAGAAGTGTAGAATTTAATATATAATATACGTGACCATTACAACCTATTTTTGTGGGGTAAATCCGCGATAAAATCTCAAATGTTAAGATTTATCCTGTGCGGCGGGGCAAGAAGTAATTGTCGTATTTGCCGTTTCGCAATTCGTAGATTAGTGACGTCAAAGTTCCGAATCGACCATCGGATCAATAGAGAAAGTGGATTGGAGCTGATGACGCGGGAATTGGACCGCAAAAAATCAATAGGAAGACTTGGAAAGATACTTGAGTCGTTACAAACGTGGGTGGTGGCTAATGCATGGAGATTGTATTGTTGGAAGAATGATGATGGGCATTGCTGGTGTTGAGAAACGTTGGGTTGGGAACTTGTTTGTCTCTGGGTTATTTATTTGTGAGGGTATTTCGATGGAAAACTAAAAAGGTCTTAAGAAGGAAGCGTTAATGGAGGATTGGTATATAAAGTAAGGCTTGTGTGGAAAAGCGTATTCGGATAGGATAAGATATAGCGTGAGTTGAGTTGGTTGAGCATTTTGTATTACCATTAGGAATAGGACTAAGTGTAGGACTTACAGATTACTTTGAATAGTACGTGTTACTGTTAATTTAATATGGCATATAAGACGGTGTAGCCATGTATAGTTGAACCGATTTTTTTTAATGTATCTGCATTAAGTGATACATAGCACTTGTGCCGACTTGCGCTCTTATATTGGTTATTTATTTTAACTTGAAAACGGAGTCAAATACGTTTAAATAAAGATATGAAAATGGATACTAACTTTTAAGAACAACAATTTGTATACGGTGGTTGCAAGTCTTATTTATACCAACTTATTAAACAGTTGAATGATTGATTAAATGTAACTTATCTATCCTCGCGTGGCGGGGCAATGAGAGTCGTTATAACAAGAGTGTGCTGTTTTATACACCTTGTGCCCGTTTACAAGTTACAACTTATGAAACTTAGTAAGTAAATATAACTTCTACTTATATATCAACAGATGTAAAGAACATGGTGATATACTGGTTCGTAAAAACGTTTCTTTAATAATAAATGCAAGATTGGAACTAAAGACAAGTGACCTATATATATACAACCATTCAGTTATATGGCGCAACGGGGCGGCAGACATACCAGTACAAGTTCTCCCGCAGCGGGAGGTTCGACGTCCAAGGCAACAACGGATGAACAAGTATGTGCCGTTTGTATATTAGTATGATTAGCTAAGCTGTACCTTGGTGGTTGTTGCTGTGTATGGTCGCATAGTTTTTTTTTAATTTAAGTAGACGCTGATCTGATTATGCTGCTAGGCTTATATAATCGTTGGTATTAGTAAGTGTATCTCAGCTTCAGTTCTGTTCTATGTAACCTGTTGTGTACAATCGTAATACGTTTGCCTAACATAAATTTTGAAATTGATATTCTGTTAGGAAATTTTTAGTTTCGTCTGTCGTACGACAAGATATTATTAGGTTAGAGGATGTTTTATGTATAGTTGGGTGGGGTAAGTCGGGACATCTTTAGCATATCATATTCTGATCGTATTTTATACAGTTAACAACGGTCTTTGGGAGTCGTAAAAATCTGTTTTATAATTTTTTAAAAGTTCTTTGTTTACTACCAAATGGGACGAAAAAATTGGTGTCCCATCTTCCCCCACATTACTTTATTAGTGCGTCCAAGCTATTTGCTGACTCGCTAAGAACTAATCTAATTAGAGAGTTTAAAAAGAAAACTCACCAAACGCAATAACAATAAGCGAGCAATTTGGCTGTTTTACGGCACGCGAATTGCATATTAGCTAATTTAAAAATCCATATGCGTTTGCTAATTTGCTTTGGGAAGGGGGTTGTTTTTAAAGCGACAATCTATAGGACGGTAGTTTATAAATAATTAATGTTATGTCTGTGAGGAAGCTTTAGGGTTTAACCGAAGAGACACCAAGGTTACTTGAAAACAAGAAACTCCCATTTTACTTTGTAATTTAAATAATACTGATATTTCAAACGACCCCTTTGGGAAAGTAACAAATACAACACTCAGGCTCAACAAAGGGTCAAATATGGGTGTATTTACATCTGACATGAATATACGTATTTGTATTTGGCTTTAGTGTCCGCACAATACACTACAAGTAAGAGATATCATTAGCACACAATATCCCGTATTTCCTAATCGTGTTTAAACAGTTAACGACGCTTTTTTGGAGTCGTGGGGCTATGGTTATATATTTCTATAAATATTCTTATATTTACAACGCAATACCCGTATTTGTTTTTAGTATTGTTGTCCACACAATGCACTGTATTTAGGCGGACATGTGATCTGGTACGTAGGCATTTATGCTTATTATGTACGTCGTACGAGACTATTTTCATTCACACTGCCCAGTCACCTTTCTGACCTATTACGTAACCACTGCGTCATAAACACCAGTGTTACGTCATTTTGAGTTATTTTTGATGAACTACGTAGGTGTAGAAAAGTTATTTGGAATTCTTAAGATAAAGTTTGGGGTAAGATGGTACATTGTCATTCTCTTTTATCGTCCCGTTTGGTAGTAAACAAAGAAAAATTATAAAATTATGAAACCGCATCCCCACGAGTCTGAAAGATCGCTGCTAATTATATAAGATTTTTGTCTCCTGACGGTATCCATCTTACCCTATTATAGTATATAACAAATAAAGTGACCATTAGGAGTTTTATCCATAATTTGCGCGTGGGTGTAAATACAATTAGTAATTTTTCAAATACATTATCCGAATATGCATCAAAATATACAAGTACAAGAGTTAAATCCCATAAATTGCCAATATATCGAATATCAGACGACTAATAATCGATAAATGAATGAATTCTGACACAAAAATCGTCTGAATTTAATATCTGGAATAGATCGATCAGCATAAGCTGAGGTGTGGCTATAAAGATAATAAAAATCCATACAAATCTAAGGAAGAGGGAAATTGGTGGCCAGCCTAGCGTTAACAGGCAGGTGTAAATTCTCGTACATCTTACATTACAGTGACTTAAGTAGCGTGTATGAGTTTCGCACCCGAAGGCTAAGGTTTCAAACCGAGTATCAATAATTCATTATCAATAAAGAAAAAGTTCAGCGCTGCTGTTTGCACCAAGTAATTGCTGCAACCAACGCCGTGAAATGGAGGTGCGGTATTGTATAGTAGCGTATGTTATAGTTGTAAGTTAGTTTAGTAGGCTACAGTGCGGTATAATGGATACCGTTAACACAGTATTCTATGTTTCCTAATCGTATTTGTAACTATAAATAACGCTATTTTAGAGTTGTGAGAATGCAGTTATATTGCTCTGTAAGTATCTTTTGTTTACTACCGAGTGGAACGATAAAAGTGAATGAAACATGGACCGTCTTACCCCAACCTACTATATTAACCACACAAAATGCACAATTGTGTATATAAATTTTAAAACTTTTAAGCTACATTTTGTTTTGTAAAATGCATTCATAGCAAGTAGTATTTAGTTGTAAAGGATGAAAGAAATTCGTACGCGACCATATATATACATATACAAACTTGTATTTTTATATTGTTAGTTATGCACAGCTTGTTTTACTATATGAAAAAATAGGCCTAAACCCAATGACTAATATGCTCGTGTTTGCGCTTGTGTTAATTATCGTTATAGCGTGTGTAAGTTAGTTATTTGATATATTATATAATAACCTTGTCATTGAACAGCTTTAACAATGTTGGCTTAATAATAAAATCGAATGGGTAAAATAAATATTTGTATAAATATCTAATGATCGTTATTATGGATGACGGTAAATGAATTTCTCGATAAATTTAGTTGATTTGTGATAAATTGTATATTAGACGTGCATTGAAGGTATTGAAGGTATAGAATAAGTGTGTGTTATAAAATATCGAAACATTTGTATAAAGTGATATAGTAGTTTGGAGAGAGATGGGACACTTTTTCATTCGATTTTCTTGTTCTATTTGGTAGTAACAAAAAAAATCAAGAAATTATAAAACCGCATCCTTACGACAAAACCAAGATCAGGATATTTGGATATTATGTGCTAAAGGTCTCCCGTCTTTCCGCACCCTTCTATATAACAATTCAATATGAGTTCATTTTGTGCTGGGTTCAAGAGCCACGGTTTCTATTCATAGCGTGTTTTAACGACTGTCGTTTTGTTGCTAATTCACTTATCTTCGTTGTTTCGAATTAATTTGACCTTCGTTGTTATTTTGAAGGATAAATGAAATTTTGTTTTGTAAGATAGATTTAAGATCTTTAGCTTGTATGATAAATCAGAGGTTAATTGTTTGTTTTGTTCATATTAAGCTACCGTGTGTTTTGGAGTGGGCTAATATATTTGTCTTTGGAAATCTGAGGTTGCTCAAGATTAATCATTAATGTTGTTAATGATTGGTAGTAATGTATTTCTGTTTTGGGAGATAACGTAAGATTAGATTGCGGGTGATATGGTCACAATAGTTGTTATTTCTTATTTCTTTGCTATGTAAAATAACATTTTTTAAATTATTTTGTATTATTGTTAATTAAATTTTATTTTCAGTCGGCAGATGGTGCTAGAGCACGCCGATTACGAGCCATGCCAGATCAGTCAAATGATTACAGAGTTGTTCTGTTTGGAGCCGGTGGTGTTGGGAAAAGTTCTTTAGTGCTGCGATTTATTAAAGGTACCTTCAAAGAGACGTATGTACCTACGATTGAAGACACGTATAGACAGGTAAGGGTCAATACTTTGAGCGGTACCTTGGAATTACCTATAATTATATTGCATAAACTAGAATATTAAAACATAAAAATCTGCAGCATTGCATTTTGTGCATTTGTTGGGTCGTGTTGCAAATATATCCGCAAAATACTTAATTTAATTTACCAGAAATGGATTTTCGGTTGTATTCTAAAATGGTATAGGCAGCCATCCCCGTTTTTAACTAGTCAAATCGCTCTGTTACGCAAACGTGACAACGTATTTCTACAAGACGCGCGCCCAAGCGCTATAGACTATACCATTCCACAGTCGCAGAAAATAAAATCATAACCGAAGCGTGGTATACCAGTTTAATTTAGATATTCGACATGCTTGTATCGAATCGCAGCTCGCCAATTTAAGGTGTATTATTCTGTGCAGCCAAGGTATTAGTACTTATGTCAATATACAGATCCACAAGAACCAATCTTACTCCATGCGTATATAATGGTTTCCAATATCATGCGCGCAATGAAAAATTACACGCATGGTTTGAATAGCTTTACCCATGGGATACATTGGAAGCATAGCAATTTAAGATATTAATTGTTCATCTAATGCAAATATGTCGTGCGGTCAATGACAATCAGCCGGAGACTATTTGAAATCAGTATAGATTTAAATATAATACAAAACTAAAATAAAAAATGCTAATGTAAAACAATTTTTTCACAGAAATTTAATAGTTTTGTCTACAACGACACAAGCTATTGCATTTATACTGTAATCTGTAATGCCAAACCATTAGGAAAACAACGCGTCGTACTTAACGAGTCTATTGCCTTGACCAATCAAATATTTAAGTCACGTTTCATGTGAAAGACAAACAACGTAAAGAATAAATGTTTGACGAAAGGTGTAAACTTATATGTTGCTCGTGATTGGCAAGGTTTTAAACACGTACGAATATCACTACCCCGTTTGTGCATACAAACGCTTTTTAGAGCCGTGGGAAAACGGTTCTATACTTCTGTAATAATTCCTCGTAAAAAGAAATAAATATCATCTTACTTCAACCTACAATATTTTCAGATCGTAAACTGCGACAAGAATGTTTGCACACTACAAATCACCGACACCACTGGATCGCATCAGTTCCCTGCCATGCAACGTTTGTCTATAACTAGGGGCGATGCCTTTATACTTGTGTATTCTGTTACAACGAGGCAATCTATTGAAGAACTTAAACCGATATACGAACAGGTTGGTTGTTTGCAACGGGTGTTCTATTCTATATGGGTAGACACGTATGAAACATAACGATCCTGTTATAACGAATGTCGTTGGCTTACCACAGCGAGGATAAATATAGTACTTTGGCGTTAGCTGGATACCGTTAGCACGTAATATACCATATTTTCACATGGTACTAAAAAACAGAATGAAAACATGTCCCATTTTACCCCACCCCACCCCACGAAACGTTTTACATTTAACCTTTTACTCAATATATTCAAAGTAAATAACTATAACGCAGCATATTTAATTTACTTTACACAGATCCGTGAAATAAAAGGCAATCTTCAATTCGTCCCCATTTACTTAGTGGGCAACAAATGCGACGAAGAAGACAAAAAAGTTTCGTCGAGAGAAGGCGCCGATTTATCGTCAACGTGGGGATGCGGGTTTATCGAAACATCCGCCAAAACCAGTCACAATGTCCATGAACTGTTTCAGAAACTTTTGGACTCAGAAAAGCGAAGAAATCTAAGTTTAACTGTCGACGTTTGTCCAAAGAAAACAACTGACAAACGAAAGGATAACTTGAAGTCCAAATGCGTCATCACGTGATGAAAACTAAAACGGATGACATCTAGTCAACCGTGGAACGATTAGAACCAATTTATTTTTGAATTATTTGTTTACTGGATCATACTGTATCCAATGTAGCAACAAAGGCATAAGAGCGTTCAATAAAACTTGCTATAAGATTTATATGCCACATATCAGCGAACTCACACACAGAAGACTAATAGTCGTCACCCTGACACAGTGTGTTTGCCTCTAATCAAAGGATACGGCAGTGTGTGTGTTCTTGAACAAGACATTTAACCTCGATTGCTCCAACTGATTGGTCATTTATGGTTGCCTAAGTTGTCAGTCATACATACAGCAATACTGAGTTGGAGCAATGACAGTGAAGTATTTTTCCCAAAGACACATTTGACCACAGTAGTGGCAACATTCAGAAGTGAGTTTTGTCATAATGAAATTATTTCTCCAACCCATTTTTTGTCACAATGAGAGCGGTGGACCCACCAAATCTTGGCCTAGGTACATAAAAATATTGGGTAAATGTCCTGTCTAAAAACACACCCGTTAACAATAACAGCATAGTCATACTTAGCCATTGTTCAAGGTCCGGAGATTAAAAAAGATACCTGATGTATTTCATCAAATATGATAAACATTGAATAACTTTACGATATTTCGCATGAAAAAATACAACAGCTTAAAAATACAACACTTTAAATTGGCGTTAATTCGATAATTTCACTAACAGTAATTGAAATAAATATAAAACAATTAAAATTGATTTAAATAGTTCAAGATGTTCTCTTTTCAATAAACTTTTTTCGTTTTTCTTCTAATTTTTTTTGAGCCCACATTTCTAAAACCTTTTTTCTTTCATTTATCATTTTTTCGTATTGTTTCCCAGATTTCACAGATTTTTCTAATTGATCATCCTGAAAAGCAAATATGACATCAAAAAAAAACTGTCCTGGAATTAATAAAAAAAAACTCACAAGTAATTTATTCTCAATTTCTTCAGTTTGACCTTTTAACCTGAACCACCATGTCCATTCCATCACAACATGCTTTGTGATGTCATCATACAAGCTTTGTTTCATAATATAACAACCAGGTATCCTTTGAAAGCCACTTGTTGGTGTTGTAATAAGCAGCAAAGTGGAGGTTGCAGTCTTTTCAATGGTGTGTTGTAACAATATATCAGGATCGCTTAGGTTTACCAAATTTGTTCTTGCTGGTTTAAAATAAAGGTTTAACAACAATATTTACACAGGTCTGCACTTAACATGGCTGTCTGCTTATATATATATAATTATTTTGGTCATAACACTGAATGAAAGTATTAAACTTAAGATGCCATTATTGTGTTTATAGAAATAGTAATAATTTGACTTTACATATATGGTCTGTCTATGTGTACATGTTATATTTGTATAAATTCGAAGCATACTCTACAGTCTAAACCTACCTACTGAACTGACTAATGCTGCTACAATGTACATGATGATGTCATATAACTTAAGTCTATATATGTCTATAACACAACAGTTATTCAAATATAAAAATAAGGTATGAACAAATGTAACTTATTTAGCCTAGGTGGCCAGAAAACTACAGTCTTTATAACACGGCTGTTTTGTTTCATACACCTTATGTCCGCTTATGATTTACCATGTATGTAACTTTGTGGGTATTTTTAATTTATTTTAGTTGATGTTTTAGACAACCCATTAGTGGCCACTGGGTTATAACAATGATACTACGCCTGTATAAACAATACCTCAAACTCCAATACTTACTATACTGTATTTTAGCCAATGAATCCCACCATGGGTGTTTAATCAACTTGTTTGACTCCCTAACCAACATGACTGCTTTATGTGTCGACATCATTTCCGACCTCAATATATATTTTGCTTCCGGTTGGTGAAATATACGAAAATAAAGTTGGGTGCTGTAACGTGGGGACGGACCTGTGGTTTAATATTCAGTTAAAATTATTATTTTATGAGCTTTAAAAACTTGTTATATTGTTATAATGAAGTTAATTAAAACTACAAAACATGTCACCCTTTTTAGATTGTAGTTTAGCGGATTTTTGTGTGATCTTAGTCCTTTAAGTTTAAAAAACTGCCAAAAGATATATTTTGTACTTAAGTTATAACATCTGCAGTTAAAACTTTTATACAACCTTGAGGCTTTGACCATTTCTTATACAAATTTAAACCAAAAATATCTGTATTATTATAATTTTTAAATTCTTTAATATTTTGAAAAAAAAGTCAAATTATAATTTTACTAAAATGGGTCCCATTTGTAATATAACAGTTTGGGACCCATTTTCAACAATCCAATTATAACCTAATCAATGGTTCAATTATGACATACCTGATATTGTATCACCAGGTAAAATAATAGGATTAGTGAAGAATTGTGTGTAATGTGGGTCGCCCTCACATATTTTAACATAAGTTGCCATGGAATGATGATGTTCATATACATCTACTTGTTGCGCAACATCCTGAAATGTAAACTGTTTAATAACTGTCGGCTGTCACAAATGTAATGGGTTGACGGTGGCCTAAATTACATGGCATGCCTTATTGGAGTTCCTCAGTCCTCACACATATAGAGTAGATAGAATTAAAATTAGCCAAATAATGCCACAAGTTTAAATAATATTTAAATAAATAAAGAAGAAATTTGGTAAATGATCACTTTTAAAAAAATTAAAGTATATTAAATAAAAACAAATATGTCCATAATACTTTTGTACAGAAAAAATTCAGTATAAAACATTGCCATACCAACTTATAATGCAGATCATTCTGATGCAGCAGGGCAGTTGCTCTGAGTGAGAATCTGCTTCTAACTTGTTCAACAATGGATTGACAACTTGTTTGCATTTCGTTGCAAGCAACTTGGGCTTCTTCCAATGTTTTGAACACCTAGGATGGGTGTAATGTTAGAGTGTGTATGGGGTGAAACGTTTTTGGCTTAAATGGGTGGCAGGTCAATGTAGGTCTTATACTTCTTTGTTGTATAAAAAACACCCATGTTTTGACTCGACAGTGAGCATGAAGTGTTTTAATGCACTATGTGTATCTGGTGTATAAGAAGACACCCATGCTTTTAGCAGACCAGTTTTACACCGAAAAGTAAAACAGCTTTTGCTATGCTGTTGAATGTCAAGACAACCAGCACAGCCAAAACATATTGCATTTTCCACATTAATCAATGAGGTTCCTTGTGTGTGACAACTATAACTGCATTTTACTAATGTCACCCTAAATTTTATTTATTATAACAATGTTTTTAAAAACATTAAACTTTGATACCTTAGTGTATCTTTTGTCTTCAAAACTCATCGTTCTATTTACAGTCATCAGTGGAAAATGAGCATAAGTTGGCCTGCATGGTTCAGAAACACCAGCGCCGTGTCTAGCTGATGTTTTAGGACTTTTGTTTGGAATTTCGCTTTGGTACGTTGGTTTGTTGTTAACTGTGATACTATCTCCTTTGTAAAACCGAACATTAATTCTTTCCAAATCCAAAGACCCTACAAGATAAAACCAACATTAATAAAAAATTATTGGCAGCAGTAAACCACCTCCAGATTAAACTCTACGTGTACTATCTCGAAAATATAAAACAGAATGGGCGCAAACATTGTTTTGGTAATAGGCCAACTCTGGCTAACATCTGGCAAGCCTTTGGATTTTGTATATATATACTTTAGTGCTAAAAATGGTAACTTTTAACTTTTTAAGACAAAATAAAACCTAGAAGTTTAATAACAATGCACGAAACAAGTGACTTACTTATGTCAAGAACAAGTTTATTCCAAAGTCGATTTCTTTCCACGTGAATCAAGGAATATTTCATGTTGGACAATCCACTTTTATCTTGAGTTCCATCCCTTGCTTTGGCACTACTCCTAAATTAATAATATAACTTAACTTGGCATAAGGTGTGAAACAATTGCAATTTTCATCGGTTCACAATGTTTTGTGTATTAAGAAACCATGGTCTATAAAAGACCTTGAAAATACAATTAGGCATGGTGTGTTAAAAGACACCAATGAGGTGTATAAATGCACAATGTCTGTCTGTTGTATAAGAAGACAATCATGTTATAATTTGACAATTAGCATGAGGTGTATGAATGCAACAAGTGTATCTGTTGAATAAGAAGACATCCATATTATAATTTAACAACAAGCACAATGTGTATAAACACATATAATAATCCATAATCATACTTACAGAAAGTCTTTCCTGTAAGAGCTTCCAACCCCAGACATAGGATTAAACCACCATGGATGGTCATGTTGTATCATCTTATATCTTCCTATACTTGGATAAGCTGACTTGATAGTTAAGTTCTGTCTTGCAATTCTGAAACAGTTGAATTGTTTTTGTTCAATATTAAAAATATTACATAGTTTTTGCGTCTTAAGATGCAGATATTGTATTTTGATGTATAGGATAGTTATGAAAACATGGCCTGATAAAGCAACACAGGCCTAAATCCCAGGTTTTCAGACGGGTTTGGCTGTAGGACCCATATAGAATATTGTTGTCGCTTACAAAATTAATCTTTCTTTAAAAAAATATATAGTGACAAAATGACATGAGAGTTACTTTAAAAAATTATTTACAGTTAACTGGTTGAAAAAACTATGAATGCCATACCTAGCAGGTAAACAGAATATTACAGTTATTTATAAATTACATTTAAATTTCAATCTTACCTCTCTTCCATATCATTGTCCTCCCCACCCCATCCCCAAAACCTATTGCTGTGTCCGTTAACCTGAATATAATGCTCTCTTCTAATCGCTGTAACGCCGCCATATTTGGTCCCATACCCAGTTGTGTAGTTGAACTTATCAATAGCTGGCGACAGATGCCTTGGCATTATGTCGCATACATACAAGTTGAAATCATTTTCGAGTAACATGTCCACGTCATGGAAAACAAAACAGTCAAAAGGTCTGTTTTTATGATCTCTATGTTGGTTCCAGGACTTTGTTATTTCTATAAATGCAGCGTTCATAACACGGGCTTTGTTAAATGACCCGTCATCAAATTGCTCAGCTAGAAACACACAGTACATAATCTTTTGGCGCTGCGTGAAACAAAATTTAGGATTACTTCCAATAAAACTATAATATATGTATTTATTTTAAATTATCTCACTTAACCCATAATTAAGCCACAGTCTGACTGACTGAGTCATAGCAATTTGGTTTTAAACTGAAAGTTAGTTACATGTTAAGTAGTTGTAGTACCACATATATGTGTGACGTGTAACAGGTCCGCTTCTAAAACCGTTGCCTTGGTTTTAAACCAAATAAAATGAAAGTAACACTGTAAACTCAATTAACATTTTTTTCAATTTTGGTCACTTTGAAAAACATTTGTAAGAATTAAATTAGCCCTAATAAATGTTGCCAAAATTCCCACAATAAGAATAAAATTCACCTAAAAAATAAACTCCTTTATATCTTGAAAACGTACCTGTAATATTGGATGTAAGTGGTGAAGCAATGTCAGCATATGTTCGTATCTGTTCTTATATGGAATGACGATCGCTACTTTCTGTAGAGGTTCACAACCAGTAGGTTCAAAACAACCATCCATAACATTTGGACCAGCTATGGCGTCCAATTCCTCCAGTGAAGGTTTTAATGACGATTCAACATTTAAATTGCCAACTGGAAAAGAACAAAAAGAAGCAAATTAAAAATTATACAAATATATACTACCAAAGCTATAGGAAAACTACTACTTGCGATTTGATGACGTCAAACAAGATGGCGGCGGGAAATTTCAAAATCGTAATTTTTTTTAAATTTTTATCTTGAGACAAATAAGATGTTTTTTTTTCGATAAAAACGATTATTACTTCATTACATATAATGATTACATAGATAGAGCAATCTCTTTGAATAGAGTAATAAAGTTAACCATTACATGTAGTTGCCCCAAAATTGCAAGAAAAGAATGATAATTAAACGACCAATTTCCTGTAAAATTTTAGTGGTCTTGTAAAAGCTACATTTTATATGCTAATTCACTGAGCAATAGGGTGAACCACTACCGGCGTTGGCCCAGTAGCGTCGAAAAAGGAATGACAATTAACGCTTACGCGAGCAAATGTAAATCGTTAGCGGGCACGAGTTTTATAAGACAAACACATGTGTTATGACTACTGCATGCCGTTGTCCCGCCGCTATCGCGCGAGGTTTAATTTCACTGAAAAACTTACTTAACTCAGTAGGAAACTTTGGGCATAGATCTTTTGTTGACGGGTCAATTGGAACCAATTTTTCTTCTGTTGGTTCGTCAGTCATATTCTCAACATTTTCATTTTCCTGATCAAAGTTTTTTTGAATGTCTAGAACAGTCTTCAAGCTTGGACGTTCAGTTTCAACGGGGACCTCGGGTATCGGAGTTTCAGCGGGTCGAATCTGCTGTCGATTAATTTAAAATACGTCATCAATGTTTCAATTTGAAATACGTCAGCAATGAGATTTTTAGCGAATAAACCATCAAGTTGAGAGTAGGGTAAAGTAAAACTGAATACCGTTAGTACATAAAATGAGTAAATCAACGGATGTATTAATGTAACTTATTTATCCTCACGTGGCGGAGCAACGACAGTCGTTATAACACGAGTTTTATAAAACTGTATCCCCACGACTCACATAGACCGTTGTTAATTGTTTTAAACACGACCCTGGATGTTTTGATATTATGTGCTAAAGGTGTCCCATCTTTTCCCATCCTATACTCTATTAGGTTTACCGTTATGACTTCCAGTATTCGAATGACGTGTTCTTCGTATATAGGCGTGTATTCAAAGCAGGAAAAACATTTCTTAAGGTGTGTTTATTATTGCTGTAATTATTGGCAATATAAATGCAGTTTGTGGTTAAAGCGACCACTTAATAACATTCGGCGTTCTTTTGATATGTGTACCTACTGCACAATAAACGAGTGTTTTTAAGTGCGTTACCTAATTACGTTAAACATAAAAGCTTTCGATTTTAACAAGAATAAAATACATATTTTTATTTTTCAAGAAGAATCGTGTTTCTATACGCCCATATTTTTTTAAATTGTTATAATAATAATAATGTATTAATTAAACGTCCGATTCTGATATAGCCGTTTTGTCTGTCGGGTGTAATAATATAAAACCCTATTTATAGTAGGGTGGGGGAAGATGGGACACCTTTAGCACTAAATATCCTGATAGTGTTTTAAACAATTAACAACAGTCTGTGAAAGTCGTAGGTATAATTATTTGAATGTTCTTTGTTTACTATAAAATGGGCGAGAAAATAGAGTTAAAATGTGTCCCATCTTCCCCCACCCTACTGTATATAATAAATTTTATAGTCTTGTTAGAACGACTGTCGTTTTACGGTTACTTCCCGTTAGTTTATACGATGTTATATTACTCCGAGCTTCGTTACCGTGAAAAATTGACCATGATTAAAGGACCCTACATAATATTGACTTTACATATATAATAGCTTACAAAAAGTAAATGAACGATGTTTAATTAACAAATAAACTGTATTTTAAAGACTTTAAAGATAAACAATTGTCTATAAAATGGTTGCCTGCCCAACAATTATTGTTTAAATCGGATTACCTCTTGAATGGATAAGCCATTGTATCCTAATGAACGGGTTCGTCTAAAGAAAACTTATTTATTATTTAAAGAGGTAGCTTAAAGTTATTCACAGTCAAAGTAATTGCTCGTAACATTTCAAACAGCTGTTTACAAAAGGAAATTAAACCGCAACTATGAGTACCGCAGTTTTACCTTTACGACGGAAAATTAAATATGGCCTCGACTTAACGACTGACGCTCCCCGCAACAAGAGAATAAAAAACATTTATTGTTTCAACAGCACATACCCACACGCTAACAAAATATAAAATCTCCCTTTAAAAAATCGTAAGTGGACAGAAAGTGTATGAAACAGAACACCCGTATTACGACTACGATCGTTGCCCCGCCACGTAAGGTTAAATAAGTGTCATTTAGACTATATTACAATCTTGTGACATTTTGCTAGGAAAACGATAATTGAACTGATTTCAATTTAGATACCTGGTTTTCCTGCACAAGATATTGGACTTTTTCTTGCTGTGTTAATCTGATTTCATTCGTTTTCCTTCTTGTGTGATGATTGTAAATGTAGGTATTTAAAAACAAAGTTGAAACAATTGAAGATGTAACGATCAGAACAAGCAATTTCAAGCGAAACCTCATCTACAATTACATGATAGAGTTAAGGCACGTGAAAGACGTTTTTATTAAACTACACTACGATTATAACGCCCACCCAACTGTCGCTTCTTAAGCTCTAAAATGCTACTTACTTCCGAGATATATTTTTGAAATAAAAGTCCTACATATTATAGGCATGCCACATTTGCAAATGCTTCTCTAAAAAACTTGCCACTTAGGAAAAAAGGTGAAGCTGTTTCATAATATTCCTAATCATATACTGCATAAAACAGCAACATCTAATAGCCTGGACTATTATTTACACATTCCTAGCAATAGAAGATAGACAGTCAGAATAGTTCGCTTTCTCTTGCTGCCAAACTTACTGATAGGACTTTCAAAAACGTTGACTTATTGCGCGAAATTCTTGACTAATGTAATATACTCAATCTTCCTAAACTATCATGTTTAATACACACATCTTACTTTATTACAGCATCGAGCAAAGTCTGGCTAAAGAACAAAATTATGTAATTCCTAAAATACCTCACACATGTAATCGTCAAATGACGTTTCTTGCTTGCCGCGGGCACTAAATCCTTGCGGTGTTTCTATTGGTCTACGTTGGTTACGTGATGAAAAACGCAATTGCAATTTTGACCATAATTACCAGTCGAACAAGTTTTAACGTTTACCGCCCGAAAATCGCTTGTTTGGAAACTGTAAACCGATACACAACCACCAACCACATATTTTAGAAGTATGCAAGGTATTTTTCTTTAGGCAAGAATGCAACTTTTTAAAATTACTACAAAATCACAGTGCAAATATATTTCTTGATCACACTACTACAAAAAAAAAATGAAACACAGAAAAATATGATATTTCTTGTTTGTTGTAAATGCTATTAATTTCCTTTATGTAAAGTACTGTGGGGTACGATGAATAATAATATCCAATAATTCCTACTGGTGTTTTCAACAACTAACAACGCTATTTTAGAGTTGCAAGGATACGTTTAATACCAAATGCGACAACAAGAGGGAATGAAAACATAAACCATCTTGTCCCAATCTACCGTTTATTTCAACATTGCACCAGGTCCAAAAAGGTTATCTGGGATCTGGGACCCATTAAACTGAAACCTGACCTTCCACAAATTCTTGAATACACAGCAAATAGCACTACACTAAGCAAAACAACATTATTATGGTTAACATACATAGATGTCTATTTTACCCAGGTTAAATGGAATAATTTCAGTTATTTATCCTCTATATGGTCAAGGTCAGAGTTATACTGACATTCAACATTCAATAAAATTGTTTTGAATTACAATGTATATGATAGTTACCAAGAATCAAAAAAGGAAAACATTTAAAATATTGGTAGTTTAAAAAGATACAAACTATTGAAGCACAATGTATCCAGAATCCACATACTAACTCAAACCTGTCTTTTATGTAGATAACAGTTGATGAAACTTCAAGTTAATTAAACACCCTTCTAACTACAGATTGTGGGATCTGTCTGGGTGAACTGGGTTTCATTGGTGATTCCCCTCGTGGGGTAGCATGGGGTGATGTACCCCTCTTTCGGGGTGGGCCCCTCTGCACCTGTCGCGCTCGGCTACCAAATTGTAAAGTTTGCATCGTCTCAGTGAGGTACCTGTAGAGTTGGGACAGTTAGTGGGTAAAACCAAAGGATAGAAGTTTCAAGGCTTCATGCTGCCACTATTGTAGAAGTGTGTGTGCAAAGCACTTAACTATATTCCATAACTAGTTTACAGAAATAAATGAAACTTATTTTAATATGTTTGGAAATAATATCTTACTTTATTGTTGGTGAGATACACAACATAATATTCTGCATTTAGTATAGATTCTGCCCATTATCCTGGTCTGTTTATCAAAGATAATAGATAAACAGGCATATTACTAAATAGTAAAGGACATACATGTTGGCTAAAAATGAGTTAAACACCATCTTACTTCCTTGTTGGGGAGACGCAGAGCATGATCATCATCTTGGCATCTCCTCCTATAGAGTCCTGTAGAAGATGAGTGAGCTTGGAGTTCCTGTATGGGATGTGGGATCGCCGCTCCGAGAGTGCAGTGAGGACATCGGAGAGCGCAGAGAGCGATCTATTGATGAAGGAGGACTCGCGAAGAGCAGATCCTGTCACTCCAGACATCCCTGGGTGGAAGTGGAGTAACTAGAGCAGGGCCATTTAGCAAACAAGTTTGTACAGCCATAGTCTACACTTCTTGTTAATAACTCCGGCTTTGATCTTGTGCTAATGAAGTAAAATCACATTTTTTTCATAAAAAAAACTATTTACCTTTTTATGCTTCTAAATACTTAGTACTAGTAGAGTGAAAATTTGAGAACTGCAGCATTAACTAATTAGTGGATAAAAGTAGAATAAATAACTTACCCACACATTCACTGCCAGCAAGGTCCACAAGTTGTAGTTTAGTTTTATACATGGACTTGGTTGGCATGGTAACTGGTGATGCCGGTACTGACTTGATGACATTATCGGTGGTAAGGTTTGGTGTGGATGCAAATATAGGAGGGGTCGGTTGGGGGAGTTTGCGACGCACTCTGTGGGCTGTGGGGGTATTGAATTTAACAAGTGGTTCTTACTTTATCTAGTGGTCATAGACGCCCCGCCCGGGGTGGTAGGGTAGGCAGGCATATCTTAGATTTTCTACACCGCGTTAACTAGTAAACATTACAACTAATTATTTGGTGCCTAAAGGTGAGAACTCAAAACATGGTAAGCATTAAGCAATCAACCTGGGAGGACATCTAGTCGAAAGTTGGCCTATTACCCCAACACTCAGGGTGCTGCAACCCATTAGTGACCCCTGGGTTGAAAAAAGTCCACTACCTGTAAGGCACCGAAAAATTACTTCTCATGCCCGCTCATGAGTAATTACATATGTAACTTTGATGGTGATTGTTTTTACAACTTTTTTCATTTTTTTATATACCGCTTTATGCAGCTTTTTTGTATACACAAACAACTAAACATCTCACTAGAATCTACAGAAGACGGTCTTCTTCTTGGTGTGTTTGGTTCCGAAGACACATTGGAAGATACTGACTGTGGCCGTGCATCACGTTGACACACAATGGCTGTCACGGTTACAATGAGGTGAGAACGACTTGAATGTTCGTGGACATTGGTAGCGATCTGTGCACGCCTGTTTAAACCAAGTCTCATCAAGGATTCAACATCTTCAGGACATTTCACTTTGCTGGGTGGATGAAAAATATTCAATTAAATAAACAAATGTGGGGTAGTACCCTGGAGTTGGGGTAAAGGGAAAATTCTGCCTTAAATCAAAGGTTCTTTGGTGTGTGAGGACCCCGCGGTATGACCTCACCCATAAATAGTAAAGTAATGTGCACATACAATGTTGGGGTCATGGTCCAACTCTGGTGATCCCATAGCTTTTTACATTGTAAAACTTCACCCATATTACTATATAGTAAAGGCATAAACAATGTTGGGCTAATGAGCCAACAGGCATAAATTCCAAGTTAGATAGCCTGTCACACTGTAGGTCCTCACCCACATAAAATATAATATTAATTGCCATATATACCAACAACAAAGACAAAATATGGCTCACATTTGCGTCAACGTGGGTACGTCTCTACTACTGCCACGTGTTGTGACAATATCGTGTTTCAACTGCTTTGGGTTGTCCGATAACAAATCATAAATATCATTATTGTAAACCTCCGCTACAGATACTTCAAGAGAAACAGAATCTGTGGATTTCTCTTCAATTAACCTGTGAGGGGTAAATGAACTAGTGAGATGTTATTTTCGTTTTTAACAAAATCCGGGGTGACATTGTTAAAACTCAGTATTAAAAAAAGTTGGAGTGATAGGTTACCACATCCGTTCACATGCATTTCAATTCTCAAACACCACATCTAATGATGTGTCTATGAACAGGTATGAGGTTATGCAGTTGCTTGAACAGCAGTAGTGGCACAGCCAAAAAAATTAGAGGGAGGAGCTCAATAAAAAAAAATTCTAATTCTATTTTTTTCCTGTTGTTATTTCACCTGAACAATTCATTCATTGAATTAGGGACTATCCCTGGATTATGGGGATTTCCCAGCATAGTATGGGTTTTTCCACTTCCAGTTTGACCATAAGCGACAACACATGCGTTGTAACCATCGAGGAATGAGGTTAAGATTGGTTGGATTTCATCAAAGATATCATTCTGGCTGCCTTTATTTATCAAGTGTGTGAGAACATTGTAAAAGAAGAATAAAGGTTATAGAGGCATCTAGTTGGTGTAAAAGCATTTTTTTTTGTTAAAAAAGTAGGAAGGGGTCTATTGTACAGGAGCACTGGTCATACTGGTACCACATTGAGCTAGTTTGGTCCAGAATGCATAAAATTCTTTAAAAGTTGGATCATTTTAGAATTAAAACCATTGTTTGTTTGTTTTAACATGGTTTTAATATTTACCATTAGCACTGTTGATTTCCTTTATCAAGTTTGCTTTATGGCATAGCCTATGCACACAATGGTAGCATAACCTAACATATAAAACATATATACATATATACCCTTTTGGGGTAACGGGCCAATCGTGGCCTAAATTCTAGGACCCAGGGCAAGATAAGCTGCAGGACCTTACCCACATAGAAGACAAATACACCAATCACTTACAATCAGGTCCATACACATGCTCATATTCAAAATATTTTTGAGGTTTAAAATCGGAATCCACAGATATTGTTTCATCATCGGTCGAATAAACACTAATGTCCTTTTCACTGAAATTTGAATAAAATTTTAAACATTATGCTGTCTGAGATACTAGTATTAAAAGTAAATATATATACCTCAAACTTAAATAAATACACTTTGACATGTTTATTTATTGAAATTAGGTAAAAAATGTTTAATGGGGAAAATTTAAAAACTTTGTGTTACCGTTTACATGACAAAAAAATCTCATGGAGACCCAAACATTGTAATATGTATATATACATTTGTACAATATAATAAACATGACAAAATCTCAGAATATGAAAAATGTACCTGGCATCACTACAAGTAGAAACAGCATCTGGAAACAATGAATCTGGGTCCTTATCATACTCCAAATATGGTCGTAATCTACATTGAACACGAATATTTCCTCGTATTTCAACGAGATTATTATGAAGTTCACGCCTTCTATGTTTTTCACGCAAATGCAAAGCTTGTGTTTCTTCTAACACTGTGTGTAGTTCGTGTAAACGAACTTGAAGTGCTGGAAATACATTTATACTCATTAAATATATCAATACAATGTGTAAAAAAGCGATAGGTTTAATGTATTTCACGAATCTGACCCTGATTTGGGGCTCATAAAGTTAAACAATTCTTGTGTATACAGTAAGAATGTGATGCTACGAAAACAAAACAGATAAAATAATATACTATGACCAAAATCTGACTGTGAATATAAGTAACTCTCCTTTTCTATGTTTCTAGAAACATTACAAAATCTTAAATAGCAAACTGTAACAACTAAAGACCTGACTTTATGGCTTGTCTTGTTAAATAAATTTCAAACCTCACAAAAGATAATACATCTTTATTAACCTGAGTACCTCACAACTGCCAACAAAACAGCATAAATAATCAATAAATAAGAAATGTTACTTCCTCTTAATACATAAAATACACAAGCATTCAAACTGAGGAAGCAAAGTGGGCAAGCCTATACTGAAAATTTCTGCACTACATTATTGATAATAAAACCAACGAGAGAAATAAATTTAACAGTATTGTGTCTCTGACTATCCCTCATCCTGCATTTATAAAAGTATGGCTTTTTTTAAATGTCGGTACTATCTTTTTCATTTTAAAATGAACTGTAAGCAGGGGTATACCTAGGAATTTACATGGGGTCCAAGGCTATTTTGAAACTTCAAAGGGTAACAACCACAAGTGCACTACAATAAAACAGGTTAGTTCATTAGTTCATGCCTTATTTTTCACAAATGATTAGGGTCCAGACCATGGGGTATCTGATTACCCCTAAATAGGACTCTGAATATTAAAACGGTTGTCATAGCGTCAAACGTATTATACAGTTCAACTCGTACCCTCATTTGCTTCATTGGACATTTTCACTGAGTTAACTTTTTGCTGAACAACTTCTAGCTTGTTGGAACATGAATGCTGAAGGTTGCAAAACATGGACACGACGTCACTTGATAGAACTTCAAGTTCTTCTCGCACATGCTGTGTAAAATAATAACATTAATCTTATCCATTATATGTCAGGTTGACCAAACCATTAATAATTTATTTGAGGAGTTGTTTTTTAGTTGCCATATATGTCCATTTTTGTTGAACAGTTGTTGGCCAAATTAGACTATATAATACGGGTATTCTGTTTTATACACCTCAGGCCAGCCATTATTATCATTAAAAAACACCCTCAATAAAACAGATAGGAGTTTCATTGGTCATAAAGGTATTTTGTAACAACATTCTCCTATTTTGAATGCTTTAAATTAAGGTCACCAGCCTTATCCAACTGTTTTAATAAAATAGATTCAATAAAGGGACTCAATCTCAATTCAGTATAGTAACATGGTTTCATAAAAATTTGTGTAAATAAAGATTTTTTCTTTTGAACCTGCAGTTCTGATTGAGTTTGCTCAAGGTGTTTGTTGCTGCGTTGTACATTGAATGCCTGCTTATGTTGCAGAGATGAGATTGATTTTGTTTCTTCCCTGCTTGACTGTGCAGTCTGTAATGCTTGTGCCAACCTTAGGTGAAGTAAAGCATTTTGTCGTTTCAACTCTGCTATTTCTTCTTGCTGACGCTAAAAAATATTTTAAGACATTTTGAATATCTTTTTTGAATGTAATGAATGAATGAATGTAACTTACTTTATCCTCGCGTGGTCGGAAAACGACAATCGTTATAACAGGGATGTGCACCACGCGCCAGCTTACGAGTTACCAAGTATGTTACTTTGTGGGTGATTATTTTATTTTATTTTTTATTTTTATGTATGGCTGATAATTTGGACAACCCATTAGTGACCACTGGGTTGGAGCAATTTCCGTTAAGTGTCTTGCCCAAGGACACATACGCCCACAATGGTAGCAGCGACGAGCCTTGAACCCATTACCTCTTGGTTAGAGGCAGGCGCGCTAACCACTACGCCACGACGCCGTACGAAATAAATATAAGAGTTTTTTAAATATAAGAGTGTTTTTTTCTGTTTTAGCATCAGAGTTTACATCTTAAAACAGCTTTAGCCTTTACTGTGCTGGCGTGCTGTTAGGTGTCGAAACAGACAAGCAGACCAAAAATGAATATATATTTAGCGTTGGCCACATTAACCTATGAGGCTCCCTATGTTTGATAACAATATGTTGAACTTTAAAAATGTCACTCAAGATTTTAATAAAAAAATTAAACCCTTACCAAAGTTTTACGTTCAAGCGTCTGTACTTTCGTATTTGTGAAGTTTTCTAGATTAAACTTTAGTGGCATTATCAGACCTTCATTTAACCTATTAAAACTTCCAGTTCTATATAAATAAACGTAGATTTAAATTAAAAAAAACAACATTTATACAAACATAACAAAATCTAAACATTCGCGGTATTTGTTTACAACCGCTTGAAATAAAGCAAACCACTATACGATTTTTAGACACGTAAGCAGTATTTTGGTCTTTTTTCGCCGAACAGTTGTTCGTATCCGAAATACGGACTCTGGTTCGTAATGATAAACTTGTATTAAATTTTTTGCCCGATTTTGATTGTGATGTGTGGAAACAGTTTAGACAATTAGACAATCTATAAGGGACCAATGGGCTGAAGAACGACACACATACTGACATAGGTCAACACCAAGCATCGAACCAGTATACTTTCTTGAGAAAATAAGGAGCGTTAACCCATGGCACAAATATATGTTACTGCAACTGATCTCTCAGCAATACATTAACGTAGCACCTTTCCTAATAAAGTTGTAATCTATAACGAAGTCTAACCATAAAGGCCTAACCATTTAATAAAATTATTTCTCATGTAATTTATTTAGTTTTTCATTATTTATCGGATGTTTTATAATGACACTAAATTACTTTTTTTTCTACCCCTTGGTGTCTTTATCCAACCAGATGTAAATTAGAATATGCGTAAATAAAGTAATGGTATAGTATATAAGTAGGGTGGGGGAAGATAGGACACCTTTTAATTATATTTTTTCGTTTCCTTTGATAGTAAACAAAGAACTTTCAAAATATTATAAAACCGTATCCTCTCGACTCCCGTGAACCGTTGTTAATTTTTTAAAACACGATCAGAATATTTGAATATTATTAGCCAAAAGTGTCCCATCTTCCCCCACAGTACTATATTATAGTTAACTAACCGGCGACGTGGCAATGGTGGCATAGGTATTGGCGCGTCGGCCTTTTAAATTGCAATGATTTTACTGCTAAGATAATTTCCATCTTTTTAATAGAGAAAGGGTTGCAAAGCCAGGCAAGAAGGAAAGTCTTTAAGTATCGAAATTATATCAAAACCATTTGGCGGGAAGACGCTTTTAGAAATGATACTACAGAGACGAAAGAGGATATTCTCTGCAGAGAGTCCGATAATATATAGTTCTTTCTATAGGAAAATGAAAACGAGTATTTTTAATGCAGGTATTTATTAGAAACCAAAAAGGAAAAAAGATCAGTACAAATTTACACTGTTGATACGAATATAACAGACAATAAAGGGCAGGTTTTCCCGCTAAACAAACGAAAAGTATTAATATACATATGTGGTTTCCACAAGAGCTGAGCAAACACTGGCCATCATTACTAAAGTACGAAATTAAATAAATAAGAACAAAACGATAGGATTACACTGTTGCGGTTTCGCTGAGAAATGTAGGAGGCTTTTGAAATTTGATATAAAGGGGAACATGCTGTGTGCGTATTAAACATTTAATAAAAACTGTGCGTGGTACAACATAAATAAATAAATAAATAAATAAATAAATAAATAAATAAATAAATAAATAAATAAATAAATAAATAAATAAATAAATAAATAAATAAATAAATAAATAAATAAATAAATAAATAAATAAATAAATAAATAAATAAATAAATAAATAAATAAATAAATAAATAAATAAATAAATAAATAAATAAATAAATAAATAAATAAATAAATAAATAAAATGTAATTTAAACGGAAGGATTCAAGCGGTTTGCATAACTAAATGCAACGCCACTATTAACAGTAGCAGCTAGTTGGTATTCTAATAATCGTTTCGTTTCCCGTATCTCGAGCTGTAACACGTTGTTGACTATAAATCATTTTCGTTTTCCAAATTTTCTTGTTGGGCGGGCATCCGCATCGTTTTGGGCAGATCACAGACATGATTCTGGAACCTTCGTTCACATTGTTGCAGTTCAAATTAACTATATCCCATTTAAGAGTATGTCCCGTCTTGGTACCCACCTTGTCCACTTCACAGTCAAAGTCTTTGAAAAGGGTCCTGAAACAAAACCACGTTGCGTGATTAATGTGTAACCGGTATCCTATTTGGTTTATATCTTTTTTTTGTATATGATAGCCTATCTACTTTAATTATTGCCATTACCTTTTTTCTCCCCCTTTCTTGTTTTGTTTAATCTTGAATACAAAAAAGGCAAGCGACAAAAGAAATCTCTCGTTTTACTACTTTATAAACAAACCAAGGGTATGAATGGCCCAACGCGGTTACAGATATTTGGTTTTACTGGAGATTGATAGGTCTCGCATATTAGTTGTCGCAATATAAGTGTATTCCCCTATGGTACTAAAGATATTAAAATTCAGCAAACAAACGTTTTTTTTTCTGGGCTATTTTTTACATATTAATCTTGTATAGTAAAGAATAACCAGTATATAATATGTCCCTATCAATCGCAAGCGAGCGTTTACGCATATGGAAACGCCCATTTATTGTATAATATTTTGTTATTTTCCTAAAAAATACAGGAATTGCACCCTATAGTAATACAGGGAAAATATTATTAAGTTTGTTAAAGGTGGAAACCGTCTGATACGATCGTTATTAATGGTTTAAAACTCGATCAGGGCATTCGGATAATATGTCCAGAAGGGTGTCTTCTTACCCCACATTACTTGACATCTTACCCCACATTACTTGACAAAACTGCGTGTTCGTAATGATAATCAGTATTTATGGCGAGTCTACACCAATATCCAAGATAAAATATTAAAAAAAGTACTGTTAAATTTCAAACCTTTTTGTAATTTTATCTAATTTGGCTCGCTTAATATATTTTCTTTTTCGGCTACCAGCGTTGCAGGTTCCAATCACAATGAGTAAAATGAAGACAACCTAGGAATATATATTAAGGATCATAACTAGCTAAAATAAAAAAAAATCGTTTTTAACGATAGATTGGTATATATATTTTTTAAAATATAAGTACCAAAACTTAAGGTGTAAATTTGTTATAAAAATCAACACAGGTATAATGGCTTCCTACGCTTTCAATTTTAGTGTTAAAATTAAACTAAAAAATGAATTTCGACAAATAAGTTTGGTAAAAGAAATAAAACCAGAACTATAAAAAGTTATATAATTTTTTTGCAATATTTTGTATGCCAAAAATTCAAAATAAAAACAAATTGACTTACTCCAAAAAATAAAGTCTTCATTTTGATTAGCTTTGAAATAAGCAGAAATTCAATATCTGGGTTTATGTAGATTTCTTGGAGCAGGTTTATTTAACTTGATTTCTCTAAAATTCCTCTTATTTCTTTCTGCAACTGTTTGCTGTGCTTCTTGTACAGGGTATGTCAGACTATTTTCTTCTTGGGCTTATATAAGGTTAAAGTTCCGCTGGAGATTTTCCATTAAGGATTTGGAAACTCATTTTCCCGGCGCAGTTTCTACATATTGAACTAATGTAGAGGAACCCCCTTACGTGTTGTAGGGAAACCTGTTTGAACACGTGACTTGGCCATCTCATCTTAAAGAATAGTCGGGGATTCTAGAGTAAAAAAAATACAAAAATATCTTAAAATTCAAATTGGGTCACGATTGAAATGAAAACTCACTGTTAGTGGCGTTCACTGTCGTTTCCAAATTCTTCTTAAGACAATAGTCCCCGCCTCGTGACGTAATAACAACAAATGTTTGCTTTAGTTTTTTTATCATGACTTAACTGTGTTTCGATTTTCCCCCAGAGTGGTTTTCGTATTGTGATGTAATAAACGTCATAATTATCGACATTTAAAAAATGTTTCACTCGCTCACATGTCTTTTTGGTGTAAACAAAAACGTTTATTTGTTGAAAATTGCCACACATTGCAACATCGTTTCAATCAGCAAAGGAACTTCAAAAAATACGGAAAAAAATAAAAAATAAATTTAAGCAGTCGCAATTTTGTTACGACATATAACAAAATTTTAAAAACTGCAACAAAACGTTTTCAGTATTGAAATTAACGCATGGAAACAATCACAGTCGTTATAAACTGTTACGCTACCGGGCTATATGTGTGTTGTAATAATATTTGTTTAAGGTTTCGTTCATTCATAAATTTCGCCGAGCACGTTCCGTTATATGTCGGTTATGTTTGCGCTTTTATTTTTCACGCTGTACAGATTCAAACCAGAACCACCAAGCGTCGATCTGCGGAGACGGTGTTGTATCTGGCGCCTCCTTCTGGCGCCATTTGTTCGAGATAAATTATAGCAGAGGACGCCAAGGAGCAGAACACAAATAGTGACAGATACGATAAGCAGAATTGGTATTATGAGATCCGAGCCTGCAGAATATACCGAGTTTTGAAAATGTCCTCCTGCGCAGTGCCAGACTGCCGAACGAGAACTGCCTTTGTTATAGTTTTTGGAATTCCAAATAGTAAATACGCGATTGTTTCATTGTTAAGATAATAATAATTCCATATTTACGTCATAATAGAGGAACGAAAGTTATTGAGAAAAAGTTGCCGATTCTTTTCGTCCATACTTCCCGTTTCTTATACCGTCACGTCATAAAAAAAGTCTTTATTATAAATCGCGTTACGAACTATAGATAAACAACCTAACACTAAGTTTCGTCGGCGCTACTTGACAGTGCTAATTATCGCACTTGTTGCCAACTAAAATATTACGGCTTCAAAGCTCGTCATAAAAATTATACGTAGTATCTCATAAACAGTCGCGAGATATATAAAACAAAACGCCCCGTGTTACAACGACTGCACTTGCCTCGCCACACGAGGATACGTGGTTACATTTATTTGTTTAACAATGGAATTCACAATTTATAACATCTGGTCACCTGAGCTTTGCTTCTTTGATGTGACGTCATCGGTGGGCGTGGTCGTGCGAGAAGTGGGAGTGGTCGTGACGTGGACATGGATTGGTCCATTCGTAAGCCGTGCGGTGGTTTTGTTAAACACATCTAGTACGCCGGTACACTGTAGGTATAAGGTACAAAGGTTATACATTGACATTCGCAGTGTTGTATAATTATGATTACATCATACCAGAAAAGAAATGTATTCGCTCATATTTTGCAGCCTCTTTGAATAGATACAGTTTTGTGGCAAAGACGGTCCCAAAGGTAAATGCTTATCATGTACAGTTTTATTCACTTAATGATTTTTGACGCGGTTTTCAAGTGTACGTAATCATTTAATCAATACATTGTGGGTTCAAAATGAATTGTCAATTTAGACTACTTCTAAATTTTATAACGCAATTTTAAGACTTTATACACTTTACTTACGTTTGGAGTGCAAACATGTTGGCACAAAGTGACGTCACAATTAACGTAGAAGCTTGAATACTGTGACGTCACGGGAAAGCTGAATGACGTCATCGATCCGTTCCCTGTCATTAGAACACGTGACCCAATGACGTATGGACACCTGAAGGCAGGGTACCATTTAAATCTAAACTGTTTTATTTTCTATGATTAAAGTTAAATAAATCTAAGACATTAAAACTTTGAAAAAAAACTTGGCATAAAAGCTTTATTAAAATATGGCTATATTGCTGATAGCAACAGTTAGTCACACGCTAATCAGAGGTTTTATAAATTTAGGTCAACTTACCCATTTTGCCAATCTTTAAAATCATTAAAACATTTCCTGATAAGTTTTGTGGATGTCGAACAAAACGTTGAAACTACACTACGTTTTTTAAACCAGATGAGAAGATTATTTACCCGTAGAACTGTTTAGCAAATTACATTTATTTAAAATAGGAACAACATTTCACCCGTTTTTAACGATTACTTCTCCAGATTTGTTGTCAAACTTCGGGGATAAATAACAAGTTTCAAGTCTTAAGTTTCCAACGCCGGTTGTTCTAACGCTGACGAACAAACGCTGGTGGAAAGAAAATATTACACATGCGGTAGAATGCATGTAACTCATTACCCCTTGCGTGGCGGGGCATCGATTGTGACTGGTTATAACACGGGTGTTCTGTTTCAACGTGCCCGTTTACGAATTATCACGTGTGTAACTTTGTGAGAAATTTTTTAGAATTTTTTGATGTATGGCTAAAAATTGTGACGATCCATATAAGGTATATCTTGGTAAAGATAAGCTAAAGCAGCTAAAGTAAGATATAATGTCAGGGGTAAGGATTATATAGGCCTTTGTGGCTGATGCTGTATATAGGATTAGCGATGAGGGAAATAATACGCATGAGGTATTAAGGTAATACATAGGGGTTAGGATCGGTTAGGGTTCAAATTTTCAAAGACTGGTGGATTATAAAGCTATTCAAGGTTCATAGACAAAACAAGTTCTATGCGTTCCATCCGCTGGGGTTATTATGTATGATAAGGTGGAGAAAGATGGGACACCTTTAGCACAAAATATCCAAATGTCCTGATCGTATTTTAAACAACTAACAACGGTCTATGGGAGTCGTTAGGATACGGTTTTATAATTCTTTAAATGTTCTTTATTTACTACTAAATGGGCCAAGAAAATAAAATGAAAGGGTGTCCCATCTTCCCCCACCCCACTATATGAGTTTGAGCATGGCCTACTAAAGATATCTTTAGTAGGCCATGGTTTGAGGTGTATTATTTACTATGCTAAAACTTAACATAATATTAATACAGCAACAAAAAGATTTTGTAATCGAATTAATGATTGCTGGTCTAGAATCTAGATAGTGTCTTGTTCAAGGAAACACACCCACAATGGTAGCAGCATTCGGCCTTGAACCCATAACTTTTGGCTGCTGGAGATATGCGAGCTCTTTGTCGTATAGCGCCGGTAATTATTAATTTTACGCACCTGGCCCTGTTGGTAAAGAAAGGGCGGGGATAAAGGTCTCACAGCTTCAGTTGTCATAGGTATGGCTTTCCATAAGTCCATGCGTATTTTCAGAACGCCTGATGTTGTATTGATCTTTCTGGGGTCGCAACATCTGTAAAGTGACATAGGTACGTGTGAACGTCAAATATAATATTCGCCTGCGTGTCTGATAAACAAGGTTTGAAATTGAAATTTCACTTTTACTTTTTATTTACATAACGAGGTTAAAATAAAATGGACAAAACAGACAGTTTCATGACTGCAAAACAGCAAGTGTTGTTTTGTCTAAAAAAAGTTAGGTATGGTATGTTACAAAACCCTTTTATACTTTGCCATACACCTTATAAAAAAAGGTGATCGCCTTACAGAAGGCCAAACCCTGTATGTAAATGCCGTATTCACAGAAACCTAACCAACAACTAGTGTTGCTTAATACTATGTTAATGCAATGCGCAAGTACATGGAAACTATACAGCTTGCAACACTAAATATCTTAATGACAAAACTCCATTCTTACGTTGGTGCGATTGCCGCATTTACGAAACTTTCGTTTTGGAACACACATTTCACATTCGAAAGTCGGACAGGCATTGTGACGTCATTATCACGTTTCTGGATCCACCATATTCGATTCTCGAACGCGATTCTTCGAACTTTAGAATCTGGATCCCCGATTATTCGAGCCTTTGTGGCGCATGAATGGAACGGAGCTGGGATCTGGATCCTAAATTTTTCTCAAATTAACCTATTTCTACAATGAGCTCAATATATGTAGTAGAATGGGGGAAGACAGGACACGTGTTTTACTCTATTTTCTCGTTCCGTTTTGTAGCAAATGAAAAACATTCAAAGAATTATAAAACCATATCTTTACGACGCCCATATAGACCGTGGTTAATTGTTTAAAACACGATTGGGATATTTGGATGTTATGTGCTAAATGTGTTCCATCTTACTCCATGGTACTGTATCAGTATATATATAATCATTTATTTGTAATTGTAGAAACAGTACATACTTATAAACAGGGAATTTCGCTTTTTTGGAATCATTCATAAATTTCGCTCTGCATGTGACGTCATGAGTAAGTTCGAAATCGCTGACGTAAACAATTGTATTTGTGACTACGTCATCATCCCACAAATCCACTTTTAAACGTTTAAAATATTTCGGCGTGATGTCGACTTGTATGACGTCATCTAAACATCTGACGGAAACGTCACGAGATGCAACTGAAAAAAAAAACAAACAAAAATCTATAGATTATTTGGATATAGTAAGATGGGATACCGTTAGCACCTAAGGCCATGTTTCCCCACCCACTATATACATTGTTACGTAGCTTATGGTGATTGTTAATAAACAATGACGCATATTCTGGTAAGTCTATTCTTCTTACGTGATAATTGCCTACGTTGATTGAATGGATATTATTTCGTCATAATAACGTTTCAGATGACGCCACGTAATAATGCCGTGAGTGTTGACATTGTTAAAAATATCGAATGATTTCTATAACTCGCCGATTGATTTAACAAAAGCGATTCTCCCATAATTCAATTGGTTTCGCGCCAATGAACATGCATGACGTAGTTTCCGCAGATGGAATTGACTGCGGCACGAAATCAAGATCAATATCTGTCATCAAATCAATTTATGATGACATAATGAAGAATTCTTGGGTTAAATAACTAAATCACACAATAACCTGCACACCTGGGACTGTGTCTACATTCTACATGTCAGGTGTTCGTCTAATTTGTCCAATATCAAAGCGACACCTGGTTACGGGACTTACGCGCCTACATAACTAGCTTTGATCCTAGTCTCGGCTAATCCAACTGTGAGTATTATTAGCGCTTGTACTATGGGGCGGAATTTTAATAAATTTTAAACTAACCAGATTTGATGAGGAACACTGTTAAGATCCAGTGGAGAATCATTTGTACAGATTTCCAAGCATTTCAAATGGAGATAAAGGACACGAGTATTGTATCTCTGTTAGTATATTATATAGTATATATAAGTTTCGGGTAGAAATTAGCTATACCTAGCGTTGTTTAGTGCGGGTTAACTTGTTTTGTTTATTCTTTGAAGCGGCACACTGAAACGTAGCCCGCTTTGGTTTAAAATGAACTAACAAAGAAATATCCAAAAACACGGTTGTTTTGCGTTGATATTTTCTTGTTTTTTTCTATCACTGTACATAAAAAGTTGCCTCTATTTAAAAAGAACAAGAAAGTATCAGCGCCCAGCATTGTTCCGCCAAGCTAACCTTGTACAATACCAACACTGCTTAACTCCTTAACATATAGTAAAACAATCAAACTACTTTGATTTTACAAAGTACATATTCTGTTACACTGTTTAACATAAACAACTCATGTATACAGCACACAACCCATTTTTAAAAATCGTCCTTCTTTCTGGCCAAAAAACGAACAACAACTAGCTAAGCGAAGTCTAAATTACACTGTAGTTTCTAATGCAACACTTTAGTGTAGTTTGGCTTGTTACAGTCAACCCAAGCATAATGATTATTATTTGTGCTGCTGTTGAATCTGTCGAAGAAATTCGCG
This sequence comes from Ciona robusta, assembly GCF_009617815.1. Taxonomy (NCBI): domain Eukaryota; kingdom Metazoa; phylum Chordata; class Ascidiacea; order Phlebobranchia; family Cionidae; genus Ciona; species Ciona robusta. Next base: position 5,031,445 of record NC_143242.1, on the reverse strand, counting down.
TTGCGAGAAATGGGCAAGAACGAGGGGTTTTGATTACTCCCTGCAGCAATTATTACAAAATGCATGAAAACGCGTGGACATGCTTCTGGTATGTATAAGCAACTGGTAAATATAATATAATTAGCCTTACACTTTAGTTATGTACTTATTCTCTTTTATTATATAGCAAGTTTAAAGTTATTTTTAATAAATAACATTATTACGTTTTAGCTCATAAATTTCTGGATTCCCCTTTTTTATGACGTCACAATGCGATGTACGTGACCGAATTCTAATATTCTTTTTTCCCGAACCCCAAATAATTGTCACACCTTCAGCTTATAAACGTCACGATCCTCAACGACACGTCACAATAGACATTGTGTTGGAAGAGATGACAGATAAATGAGAGTGCGTCGATAGCGAATCTTACAATTTACAATCGAATAATTTCTGTTTTAAACGATTCGTGGAAGAAAAATTAAAGGGCATTTTTTATTTCTTCGGAAATAAATTAAGATTTTTATTTATGAAACTTGTTGGTAAACCCATATCTATTTTATTTAGTAAGAGAATGTAGTTATTATTTATTGGTAGATGTGTCTTTAGGTAATGGACTACGCTTGGTCGTTCCACAATTAAACTTTTTGCTTATTGCGAATTTATATACCCGCCAGACGGCGCTGTAAAGTTATATTGTTTTTCTGTGTTTTTTAGATCTGAACCTGTTCCTGTACAACACGCATAAGAATTTTATTCTTGCCATCAATATGCTTTCCATGAAACTAACTTTGGTCCTGGTATGTTTCTGCTTTGCACTTGCAAACGCTATGTCGGTGAGGCAATGTGAGTATTTTATCTTTTTCTCTTTTCGGTTGGCTACAGAAATTACCATAACCAAGTCTTGGTGCTGCAGCGTGAACGAAATGTTGGTTTTTAATAAAATCAGCCTTGAATTTATTTTTTTCCAAAAATGTAAATTGGACTTTTAAGAAAGACAGTAACATTATGGGTAAGGTCCAGTAGCACAGTTTAAGCTATAATAAGGTAATAGAGCAATTATGGCCATCATCCTGAGCCGTTGGTATATATGTCCAGACAAAGACATATCCATATACAAATAACCAAGTTTATAATAGGTAAGTTTTCAGGTAAATACATAAACGCAAATTCAAATTATGAGCAACGCTAATTTAACGGGTATTGTGCAGCCAAGCAAAACATATATAGCAGGGAGGAAGAAGAAAGACACATTTTCATTCTATTTTCTCGTCCTATACTTGGTAGTAAACAAAGAACATTCAAAGAAGTCTAAAACGATATTCTTATGACTCCCATAGACCGTTCTTAATTGTTCAAAACACGACAGGAAATTCGCATATTATATGCCAAAGTGTTCCGTCTCGCCCACCCTACCATATATCTATGTTAATATATAGACAATTATATTGGAAAACCCGTAGAAAATATACGTTTCGGAAAATTAATTTTACCTGATTTTTTTCAAGGCGAATGTACGTTTCATGATGCAAAAGACAACGTGCTCGAAAAAATCATCATAACCTGCAACAAACAATGGTAAACTTTTAAACGTTTATATGTTAACAATAAACTTTAAAAAAAAAGCCCATTAGAAGTTGGGCTTTTTTGAACCCATTTGAACCCCTAATTGTTCTTTTAACGACCAGAGAGTTTTGGTCACTATATGTACCTAACGCGTATCTAACACCTTACAGGCTTACCACCCAAAGGCACATTTGTGTTTGCTCCGAACAACACAAAACCATAAAGGAATATTTCGAAGGGAAGCTTGACTGTTCAAAGGCAAGGGTAAGAAATACAAATCCATATTATATTTAACGTCGTACGTAAGGATGTTTCACAAAGTTGCATATACGTGGTTACTCGAGGTAACGGTACACCCGTGTTATAACAATTGTCATTGATAATCAGTTACATTTATTTATTCATGTTCTGTTATAGGACTGTAATTCCAAGATCAGAGCTTTAGGAAACTACAATTTAATTTAAAAGCGTAAATAAAACTTTTTATTGAGCTTTCGAAAAAAAAACTATAAACATATTTTTCAGTTTATAAAATATTCTTCTTATATATTACAGAGTCGAACTATGGAAGAAGTAGAAGTAGCAGAGAGAGCTGAAATCACAGGCAATCTGAAATGTGAATTGCAGTCAAACAGCTTGTACGAGTACCATTGCCAACTGGCATAACAAGTTCTACATTAAATATAAAACATTTTTGTCCCTATAGGTCTACTGTATAACACCGGGTGTTTGGTGAAACACTCTAATTGGATATTGTTAACGCTTGACTATAAGCATACTCAGTTATATGGAAACAAAACACGAAAATCAAGTTCAGTTAAATTTCCCGCAAAGTTATTTTTTCACTTTAAAATTTAATGCTTGCGACTTTGTTTTGTGTATATATTGATACTGATTGCCCTTACTAGTGTGTACACGTCATATTTATAATCTTACAAATTGATGCCCTAAATTATAATATTGTGTAATTCATTTTATGGCCGTTTTCGTTTCATATTTGTAAATACATCTATAACATAAAAATACGTGTAACCGGTGCAAAATCTCTTTTATAAAATCAATATACTTTCCAATAAATGTGGTTACGTCTGCTGCTTTGAATCTAATCAATACCATGTTTTATTACGTCACGAATTTAAAGCAGGCTATTTTGGCGCTATACATAGAAACAATTTCTCTATTTTATGATAGAAAATTTGCATATACATTAAATATATATAATCGTTTCAACGACTGTCGGTTTACTTAATTAAAAAAGGATCGTGTTTAATGGCCGGCGTTTTATGACCCCTGTTATAGCGTATATTTAAAGTAAGCGATAAATAAATGTGTAGCTACTTCGAGAGGCAAATATACGCATTACCCATATACTGCAATTTTTAATTAAAATCGAAGTAAGTGTAACACCGACCGACATATTTAAATAATTCAACGTTTGCTGTGAGCGAGTGAATTATTAATGTACCGAATATATCTTATCATGGAGTCGGTATAGGGCGGCCGATACTTTAACTGCTGTTGTTTGTTTTTGGCCATACAACACGTAACCATGAACCGTAAGCAATCAAGGGTATTTTACAGTGTTTCTCAACTTGCCACCAGTGTTACCGAACTGTTTTCCGCTTACAAATAACTTATTAGGCAGATAGAACAAGCTATATTATTCACCAAGTCACAATAAAATTGAGGTAGAGAGCTTGTAAAAAGGAGAGATAATTAACTACGTACGCCATAAAAAAGTTATGTAGAATACGCTATTCGATACGCGCCGATTAAACACACGTAAAACGATCTATAAAATCGGTTTATAAAAATAAAGTAGAAAATACGTTTACAGTAGGATTTGTTCAGAAAAGCAATTGTCCTGAAAACTAACTCTTTCTGAAGTTTATGATGTTATTCGTTTACAATAAATATATACCGGTTTTCTGCGTAATTAAACAAAGACAGTACGTTGAACTACAGCTGCTATAGAACAGCAGTTCCTCAGTCTATGCTGTGATTCATGTGCGTGAAGTTAATCAGGCTCAGGTTTTCAGCGAAAACGGGACTATTTTATCAGATACATAGGCCTGAATGTGGCTTGGCTTTTAAAAAGTATCAGAACTTCGGCTATATACTTTATACTCTGCGTCAAGTTCTTTGAAAGACTCTAGCAAGCAATATTAACGAGTATAATAACGTGCTATAAATATTCAAATGACCTCGTTTGCTTTAGTTCGACAGTCAACATTTCTGTCGTGAAAGCAAACAGAGTGGTTGAGCAAACAGCATGACGTCACTCACTGTGTGTGTGTGCGCGTACTAGAACCAAGCAGCTATTCGATAACTTAGCTTTTAGCTTTTACATGAAAGGTCACAAAACAGGACAGGTCTTCCGTGTCAAGACGATTTCACCCACAAATTAAGTATATAATAAATAGCTTAAAGGAACAGTTACTAATTAGTAAAAGATACAAGTCGATACGCTATTAACAAAAAAAACAGGAGATATAGTACAGCAGGTATAACTTGAACCGAGATTGTTTAAACACTTATACATGACGTCATGTTGCTGCAAGAAATATGACGTCATTTTATGCAGAAATCTGTTAAATAGCGTTAAGGAAGTAACCGGATATTACATCATTGTCAAAACAGTTTCGCACTTCGAGAATAAATGTAAGTTTTTGTTTGAGGTATGAAAGAAAGTAACGTGTTAGTACTGTGGGAATAAGAACTTTTGGATACTGAGCGGTCCACTACCATAACAATAACCCGGATATAGGAATCTCAGTATACCTTCAGAGAGTTGATAATAACCACAGCGATAAAAGCGTGGGTGATTTAAGTTACGTGGTTAAGTTACAGAGATTAGATCGGGCCCTGACAAATAATTGTTGGTTGGGTTATGTCTAAACTTTGATTGACGTTGACGACGCTTATACAGGCAGAGCTGTCAGTTTGGGTTATATATGTAGACCACTTATGGCAGAAGATGCGTTCTATTTTCTTAACAAAGGCGCTTGAACGCAGTCGAGAGTTCGTGTGTGACGTCACAATTGCAGAATAGACGCGTACGCTATTATCCGTTCTACAAGTTTTAGATTCTTGAACTTCAAGGCACGAAAGGCGAATTTCTTTAAACGCGTATATTTTGGGGCAACCAGGAATTATTTAGAGAATTAACAAGAGATCTCGTTTCGTCTAATTAGGGACGCATCACTGCTTTGTTTGCCAGTTTGATACACGCTTCTTAACCCTGTTTAAACAAGGGTCGTTGAAATTATTTTCTGCAGCGCACTTCCAAAGCCGCGAAACGAATGAATAGGGTCGGAATGTGTTGTGTGAAATGTGAGTCTTTTGGTGTGCAGCAAACAAAGGTGACCAAAGAGTTATTTGACTATGGAAGGTTTTACTCATGTTATGCTCATGGGTACTTGCGTGTTCGCTGTAATGGAAAATCGGTATTGTCAAACAATAAGCGGAAGTTGCTGACAGTGTAATGAATTGTTAAATCGCGTTGAATAAAAGTTGCTGACTAAGAACTAGACAATGAATGAAAGCCGTGGCCCCTGCTAATGATGGTAAGTGAAAACCAGACAGCAGTAACTCGGTTCTTTGTTGGTGTGAGTTGGACTCTTCACTAAGTTCCTGTCCGAAACATCTGCTGAGTAAGAGTAGTATCTCACGTATCGAGACAGTAACTTTGTCCATCAGTGTAAGAAATAATACTATCGAACAAGTTGCTGTCAGTAACTTGACACAAGGTTAAACAAACATAGGCCACTATATAACAATACTGCGATCGTGCGTAAAATCGCGCCCTAATTTAAACAATAGGCCAGTCGGAAATAATTAATTGATTTCAGTGCTGGGCGCGTGATTGTTTTTATTTTCAGCTGTCCTGACAAGCTATGACTCATTGTTGAATAAAATGTATCAGTCAATTTCGTTCAGTTGTCTAAAAAAGTATATTAACATTTTATTTGCTTTAATTTATGTTGATTTCATTTAAATCAGTATCCATACGTCGTCTAAACCGCGGCATATGGTGGTTCTAAGACGACTTTCGATGTTCTGAGGATACATTTAACACACAGGGCTATTAAACTGTTCAGGCATTCTTGAAACCTGTTTCGGTCGATATAACATGTGTGACCCCTGTTTAGTGGTTTTGGTAGGTCTGCGTTGTTTTTGGGCAAATGTAGGCCCTGAATGAAACAACTTAACATCCTGTTTATAAACATATGGGTTCTCAGCCCTTTCAGGCTTACGGCACAATTGAATTCTCAGATCTCTTTACAGCGCAGCAAATTTTAGAATCTTAGATTATACAGTATAAACAACGCATGCGAAACTACATCTTGTGCATTAGTGAAAACTTCGCGGCATACCTGAACGATTTTTACTAAACGTAATTTTAAAAAATCTGATCTGTTTATTTTTTACAGGTTAAGGTGGTTTTTGACATGGCGCTTGGTATCAATGGTAACCAAGTTTGTTCGTTTATTGAATGTGACTTTTGTCTAAACAGCCGAAATCGTCGTGGAGTGAAATTCTTAACGCGTTGTTTTTACGTGACGTTGTCGCTATGGATATTTGGTTCTTTATTATTAATGATGGTAAAAGAAGACAACACTTCTACCCACAAACAAATCGAAAAAAAGGAAAAAGAACGGAACGTTTTTGAACAATTCAATAAGTAAGTTATATATCACGTTATCGAAAACACGAGAAGATCGAAACACAAGTGTTATATAGTAAGGTGGGGGGAGATGGGACACCTTTAACACATGATATCCAAATAGCCTGATCGTGTTTTAAACAATTAACAACAGTCCGTGTAAGTCGTGAAGAAACGGTTTTATAATTCATTAAACGGTTTTATATATGATTATTTAAATTATTTGACGGTTTTATATATGATTATTTGAATTATTTGACGGTTTTATATATGATTATTTGATTTTTTTGTTTACTACCAAATGGAACAAGAAAATAAAATGATAAGGTGTCCCAAACCTGCTAATTTATACAGCGAACTACTGTGATTTAGTTAAAAATCCTTACGTTTTTCTAGGTTACGACCAACCGAAGGAAATGATTATGAAGCTACAATGAATTTAAACGTAAGTTCGTCGTTATTAGCCCTAAGCTTGCAAAAATTACGATCCTATAAACTACCGTCTAAGATCGTACACCGCACATTACATTATATTTTGTACTTTATGTAGCAGAATATATAAGGTGGAAAATTCAAAGACACTTTTACGAGTTTAAGTATAAACAGGATAATTTATATACGCATTAATTGAGGCCGGCGAAGTATCCGGATTACGTCACAAACAGTATCCTCACGACTTCAACAAACCGTTGGTAATATTTTCAATTTTAAAACACGATCGGGTTATTTGAATATTATGTGTATAAAAAAATCTAAGCAGCATATTGATAAGTTATAATAACCTATTACGCATATTTAGATACCCGCCCACAGAAACACAACACACCATGAAAACAACTTTGAAGAATTCAGAATCGAGCCAAATCCATTGCTCCCATATTTGGATTGCAAAGGCGTATTGGAAGGAAGAGACGAAGCAATTGTTGCCGCTAGACTAAAATCCTTAGAGCTAAAGTCAAAGGTGAAGCTATGTACAATATTATACGGTAGGAATCGTATTAGTTTTAGTTAATCTTAGCATCAAAATGGGTTAAAGGGCCAACTCTTGTGTTTCAGGATTCGTTAATAGACTGTTGATGGACAAATCCTTAACTTTAACGCATATTTTGGTCTTCAGCTATTCGAAGATCGACGTAATCGGTTCGAAAACTTTGGTGGAAGTTTAATACAACTTGCTGACAACTGCACGCGATTCAAACGAGAAAGGAATTACGTCACATCCGCTCTTACAACAGAAGAATCGAATTACCCGATTGCTTATATTTTAACTGTACATACGTAAGTAAAAGTAACATATAGAGTAGGTGGGGGAAGATGGGACACCTTTGCCACATAATATCTAAATACCCTTATCGTGTTTTAAACAATTACTAACGGTCAATGGGAGTCATGGGCATATAGTTTTAGAATTTCTTGCATGATCTTTGTTTACTACTAAACGGGGCGAGAAAATAGAGGTAAAAGGTGTCCCGTCTTCCCCCACCCTACTGTATTACTGTAGGGCAAAACTATTAGAATCTAAATCCTTTATTTACTGATCGTGTTTTAAATAATTAACAACTCTCTTTTATTCGAGTCGCGTGATGCGGTGATATAATTCTGTAAATATTTGATTACTACTAAATAGGACGAGAAAGGAGAGTGGAAACATGACACCTTTTCATTCTATTTCTCGTTCCATTTGGTAGTAAACAAAGCACATTCAAAGAATTATAAAACCGTATCCTCACTACTCCCACAAACCGTTGTTGATTGTTTAAAACACGATCAGGTTATTTGGATATAATGCATCAAAAGTGTCCTATCTCCCCCCACAGTACTATATAAAATATACTGCTACTACTTTTGAAATCATTAACGTTTTCTAATAATGCCTCGCGGCAGGGCAGTAGAAATGTCAGTTTTAGTGAACCTACGTAAACTTTATTTTGCCAGGAAATCATTTCTAAGACTTTTAAGTGAAGTTGCATGGTCGCCTGGTCGGTATAAGTTGAATTGTTTGACGAAAAATCGTGTTTCTTTGGTTGTTCTTAGAGAAATAACAGAACAATCGTTTCAATATTGAAATTAAATTGTATTTCACCGACACAATATTTTTATAGGTCGTTTTACAAAGAGTCAACGAACAAAAATACACCAATCACTTTTTACAGGCGTTTATATAAGTTAGGATTCCTATTTTAAATTACACTAAAACTCTGCTGCTCGCGGTATAGTTTTATGCCGAAGGCGTAATTCAATTCACATCTATATGGGAAACCGCGCGTATTCACCAACGTCCTTATTGAACCAGACTAATAGGCAACTACCGCGCATTGCGGTTGCGCAGCGACTTTAGCCTAGACCAATTTCACTTCAGTAATGTTAGGTTGTTCGAGTCTAACTGCCGGTTGGGTTGTTAACGGCTCTTTAGACCCAGAAGTGAGTACGGAATCTTATTCAACCGATACCGGTCATTCGGTCAATGCTGCTGTATCACCATTGTGGGCGTGTGCGTTTTTGGGCAAGAGTCCCCAATGAGCTGTCCAAATTGTTAGCTTTACAGAATATAATAATGGCCCACCAAGTAACGAACGTGGTAACTCATAATCGAAGGTGTGTGAAATGGAAAACTCGGTGTTACATATATAGTAGGATGGGAAAGATGGGACACCTTTAGCACATAATGTCCAAATATTCTGATCGTATTTTAAACAATTAACAAGAGTCAGTATAACCACTGAGTTGCCCGGCTACCTGCTGAGGATAATTAAGTAACATTTGTTCACAGAAACATTGCTGCTATGGAACGGTTGCTGCGTGCAATATACCGCCCCCAGAACATATACTGCGTACACGTTGATCGAAAATCTTCGCAAGAGTTTCAAGCCAGTGTTCGGAAAATTTCGGGATGTTTCCAAAATGTGTTCGTTCCGAGTAATTTAACTGAAGTTCATTATACGCACTGGAGCCGTGTTCAAGCGGATCTAAATTGTATGCACAATTTGATTGACAGGTCGGTAATCGTATACGTTTGTAATGTAAAAACGCTGGTTCTGAGAAACGTTTAGACTGTTTAATACTTTTCTTTTGTAGTGCCCAAAAATGGAGCCAAAACACATGTCTGTGTTATATAGTTGGATGCCGATAAGAGGCGCCAGTAGTTATCGATATAATGTAGACCAAAACGTGCACGAAACACGACCACCGTGTCATACCATCTAGAGAGCTCCGCCACAACAAACAACTTTGTACGTTTGTTTATTCACTGCTTAATTTTTTACTTTTTTTCCCAGAAAGGAACAAGTTCAATGGAGGTATGTAATCAATCTGTGTGGGGCAGAGTTCCCACTTAAAACCAACTTCGAAGTGGTAAGAAGTTTAAAAAACTTGTATGGATACAATAGCATGGAGTCTGTCATTCCCCCACCCCATAAAACGAAAAGGTAAGAACTGTAAAATACCTAAAAAAACATACAAAAAACTGGAAAACGCTGTTCTGGAAAATTTGTTCTATGTACTTAATTTAAGCTTGTTAGCTTTACTTGCAATATATTTAATACACCAGCATAAACAAATGTATCGAATTAAAACACATATTGATCCTCAATATAAAATGGTTTATTAGAATTGTTCTAATAAAACAAAACGTTGCATTATTTAAATTTATATTAATTTAATGATAATGATGAAAATTGTAATTTAGATACGAATACCACTTTGTGCTTCCCGACACGCAAGGCGATTATGTCGTAATGGATAAAACTAACATAAAAAAGGAACCGTCACCGTTGGATATTCCCATGTTCATTGGAAGTGCTTATTATGTATTAAAACGTCAGGCAGTAGAGTTTATTATGACAGGTATGTTAATCAGTGGCACCTGTTTCTTTACATTATTCATACCAAAATAACACAATGGGAATAATAGTTGAACACCGAAATTATGAGCTTAATTAGCTATTAGCAGATTTCGTAGCACGGGTGCTTAAACTTTTATAGTTTGCACCACCTTTTGGAAACACACAACACTCATAGCTTCTCACACTACAATTAAAAAGTCTAGATACGCTTTATATATTATTTCTGTTAAATTATCCCATTAAATTTGTACATTTGTCCGTTATATCACAGATTCAGAGGTTCAGAAATTCTTTAAATGGAACAAAGACACTTACTCACCAGATGAGCATATGTGGGCAACACTGCAAAGATACTACCCAAGATTACCTGGTAGTTTTCCACCTCATGTCAAGTATGACCAAAATGAATTACAGACCATTACGAAACTTGTAAAGTGGGGTGGGCTTGATACATTGGTCTATCCTAAATGCTCTGGTGTTTATAGCAGGGGAATCTGTATGTTGGGAGTTGGAGACCTGAGTTGGTTGTTGCAACAGCATCATTTATTTGCTAATAAGTTTGATAGTCATATAGATCCTTATGCAATTGAATGTTTGGATATTTTTTTAAGAAATAAAACTATAAGTCAAGCAGTAAAGTACAACTCTGTTGGTTTTATATAAGTTTTATGTATTTTAGTGTCATGGTAGTGCTTTTATTCGTAACTATTCGCTGCTTTTACTTAGGTTTAGTTTTCATTGTGTTGTTTTGCAAATTCTTCATTGAACTTTACAGTATTGTTACACTGCACTAACTCATTTTGTGTTAAATGTCACAATACTGAACACCATTATGGCAGTAAGCATAAATGTTTGTTTCTTGTCTGTTGGATTACCATCAATTTTTACTGAACTCATTATTTACTGGAATATGTGCGGTACCAGCCTTATATTTAAATATTTCCCACCTTTATATTAAAATATTTATTTATTTACTGATTTTTCTGAAATGTTCAACTGTGACATTATATGATTTTGTACTTCAGTTCATAGCCGTACCTAGACCATGACACCCTACTACTATTGCCAAGTTATTTAAAATAAATACATAGAGCTAATATGTGATGTTGAGTTATTACACCCTGGTACAGAAAAGTAGTACGTGAGAGTATAATATAATTTCTTGCAATGGAGCATTGTATTTGTGCATATGTTATTTTGCCCTTATATTATATCAATTAGAGTCCGTATATAAACATGTTTATATACGGACTCTGATGTAAATCAGAAGAAACGCTACTATCGTTTCTGCACACGTTATTAACAACAGAACAGAGCAAGATATAAGTTACTTACCTTTGTTTACTCCGACGTTTGGAATTCAATTTCTTAAAACAAACAAGATATTTCCCGCCCTCATCCACAGAAATAAAAAAGAATAGAACGCGCATCTCCAATGTCGGCAAAGGAGAGAGGTGATACACTCTCTCTCTTTCGCGGGTCGTTCCCGTTTACTATTGTAGTCAATGGAGTCGATGACGTTTTATGTAGTTTTTCTTCGTTTTTTGACTTAATTTAAAGTTATAGTGTAAAGCAACTATTTTCTAATATATATATATATTTCTTACAAATCGTTTGTTTAAAATTTTGAACTAATTTTTTTAAATAATTAAATTTCCTAAACAAGTGGTAAACTGTAAGCGTTACCCTACTAAATAACTAAACTGGCCTAATAAACTTTAATAGTTGGTATAGTTTTTAAAATAAACAGGTAAAACCTTCCAAAAATAATATGCGCCTATCTTTTACAATGGAGACGAAGGAAAATGGGGACGGAGTTGGCGGTCACGTGAATAGAAAAAAGAATATATCACGGTTTTGGGCAGTTGCGCGTTCTACTCTTTTTTATTTCTGTGCCCTCATCTTATTTTAAAAATGTATATGATATCTATAGCAATCAAAATCTTATAAAAACTACCAATATAGAAATGTTATAACTTTGTTAAAAGCCTACGTGACTTTAAAATTATACAAGCAACGTGAAAGTTAATAAGTAAAATATGGTGAATATATTAATTGGTTGCACTGGCAGCGTGGCATCCATTAAAGTACCTTTATTGGTGGAAAAATTAAAATCAAGTAAAGTATCTAACTGCACATTGAGAGTTGTAACCACCGAAAACGCAAAGCATTTCTTTGAAAAAACTTCACTTAACGTTGAGGTGACAGGTGCTCATGTTTACAAATGTATTTTGAATATGTTTGATGCTTATTTAAAGAGTTTGGCTGTGGCAGGCATACTAATTTTGTGCTGGGTGTTGGTTAGGTATTTTCTGTATACACAATTTTTATTGTAAATTGGCATTAAGCTATATTCAAATCCTCAACATTGATTATTTCCTTAAGGTTTATGATGATAATCAAGAATGGGACACTTGGAAAAAACGTGGGGACCCAGTTCTTCATATAGAACTGCGGAAATGGGCAGATGTGTTTATTATTGCCCCATTAGATGCTAACACATTAGCTAAACTGTCCAGTGGGGTGTGTGACAATTTGGTGACATGTGTTGCTCGTGGGTGGCCTGTGGGGGAGAAGCCGTTCATATTTTGCCCAGCCATGAACACAATGATGTGGCAGCATCCAGTAACAAAAATGAACATAGATGTGTTAGAGTCGTGGGGTTATGTGCAAGTACCACCAGTGTCAAAGTTGCTTGTGTGTGGTGATGAGGGATTGGGGGCAATGTGTAGTGTGGATACCATTGTTGAAGTCACTGAGGAAATTATAAACCGTGACTAACGTACATAAGAGAATTTTATCATGTGCAATAAATTGTTAGTTCGTTACCACCTGCATTTTTATAAATTATTTATTGTTTCAGAACAATGAGGTAGATAAGTAAAACTGAAATGGAGCCAACCAAAGCTGAAGTAACTACAGTTGTGAAAGCCAACCCAATTCGAAAAAGATTTGGTCCCAATTCAAGGGCAAACATTGCCAACAAGGTGCCAGATGAAATTTTAAATGACCCAAAGCTACAACTTGCTGTGTCTGTTCTACCAAAGAATTATGAATTTGAGATCTACAAGACTGTATGGAGAGTTAAGCAGTCTGGAGCTAAAAGGGTGGCTCTGCAGTTCCCTGAAGGGTTGCTCATGTTTTCATGTATTATATCTGACATAGTTGAGACCTTTACTACCGCTGATACTGTGATAATGGGTGATGTTACTTATGGCGCTTGCTGTGTGGATGACTACAGTGCAAGAGCATTGGGATGTGACTTCATGGTTCATTATGGCCACAGTTGTCTTGTTCCTATTAACAACATGCCGGATATGAAGATGCTGTACGTGTTTGTTCATATAAAGATAGATAACACTCACTTTGTGGAAACTGTGAAACTAAATTTTGAAAAAGGTTCAAAAATTGTTTTGGTGAGCACTGTGCAGTTTATAACTTCTGTTCAATCAACAAAACAAGAACTTGCAAGTGAAGGAATTGAAGTTGTTATCCCACAATGTAAACCTTTATCTCCTGGTGAAGTGTTGGGCTGTACATCCACTAAACTTGGTGAAATTAAAGCGGATGCGTTGATCTATTTAGGAGATGGGCGCTTCCATTTAGAATCCATTATGATTTCCAACCCTGAGATTCCTGCATATGCATATGATCCTTACAGTAAGAAGTTTACTAGAGAAAGATATGACCATCAAACCATGCTAAAAACAAGGAAATCTGAGATCGACAGAGCCTCAAAAGCAGATAAATGGGCAATTATCTTAGGCACTCTTGGAAGACAAGGGTCGCTAAAAGTTATGAATTACCTCAAGGAGTCAATTGAATCTTCAGGCAAATCTGTTATAACTGTTCTTCTATCTGAGATCTTTCCGAATAAACTGAAATTAATGCCAGGTATAGATGCTTGGGTTCAAATCGCTTGCCCAAGATTATCCATAGACTGGGGCACTGCCTTTGATAAACCGCTACTCAACCCATATGAGGCTTCCGTAGCGCTAAACAAAGCAGAGTATAGGAAAATATATCCAATGGATTTTTATGCAAATGATAGCAGTGGGGCATGGACGCCTAATAACTCAGTTCACCGCCCTGTTCCTGTGCGTAAAAGTAAAGCTAAACTTAATTCAAATGGTGATAAAAAGGTTAAAAGTTAATTCCTTTTGGTTTAATGGTTTACTTCATTTTTAAATCACTGAACTGTTTTATTTCTGTTTAGTTCTAAACTATGTGGAGTTATTTAAAGTGCCTGTGACATAATTTAATACATCAATTACAAACAACGGTTTATTAATGTAACTAAAATGTATGTGATGGATAGTTACAAATTTATGTTTGAGGATATCCTATGCAATGTAATACAATACTAGGATGGTAAAAATTGTTTTAGTTTGGCTCTAACCTGCTCTTGGTATATTCAACAAGCCTGGGTGTGTTTTAAGTCTTAAAACCATGTCTGTTTAGGTCTCAAACTCATTGCTTATTTATGACATACCACCCTGAATAACTAATATACAATTTAAAATTTAATTACAACTTTGACTGTACTGTTTTGTGCAAATTGTTTTAAAATAACTGTTTTATGCTTAAGGCTACCACCAATGTTATATAACATAGTTGTCTCCACACTCAATAAACAAGCACAGTTCTTAATGATACAGTATATTATAATTGATTAATATATAACGAGTTGTGTAACCAGTATATAGCAATGCCAGGTATAGTACTAAGTAGACTTCTATATAGTGGGGTGGGGTAAGACGGGACACTTAAGCACGTAATATCCAAATATCCTGATTGTTTTTAAACGATTAAAAATAGTCTATGAGAGTGGCGATACGGTTTAATAAATCTATGAATGTTCTGTGTTTATTACCGAAGCAACTGGAAAACAGAGTGAAAAAGTGTCCCATATTCCCCACCCTACTGTATATTCTGTATTGGAAGACTTGAGATTTGGCTTTTAACGTGAACCATTGGGAGTGCTTGTAGTTGTTAACGCAGGAGTGCTGGTAGTTGTGCTCAGAGTGCTCATAATTTTGCTTGGTGTGGTAGTAGTTGTGGTAGAAGTACTGGTAGTTGTTGTGGTAGTAGTACTGGTAACTGTGCTTGGAGTGTTGGTAGTCGTAGTTGGGGTGCTAGTGGGAGTTGCATAAAGGTCCTCACAGCGAGTACAAATACCACAAGACCTCTGACATGTAGCTCTCACGCGTGTTGAGTGCACAGACGTTGATGGTAGGCATCCGCCTTCTTGTTTCCAGTTCGTACAAAACGAGTAATCGTCTTTGCATTCTGCACGAAACAAATATTGTTTCACGTACGTTAGATCGTAGTTATCAGGTACAAGTCCGATACCGGTGACTGGCGAAAGTAAGATTGGTCGAACATTGAGCGCAATTAGCGGTAAATAACAATTTGTGTTCATTTTTAAATGCTACACAGTGCGGGTACAAGTTAAACGGCGCCATGTATGGTCATGGAATGTAGTACTGTGGAAGGAGATTCAACACAGTTAGCACATAATATCCAAATATCCTGATCGTGTTTTAAACAAATACCAACGGGCTATGCAAGTCGGGAGGGTACGGTTCATTAATTGTTTGAATGTTCTTTGTTTAATGGGGCCAGAAAATAGAATGAAAAGGTGTCCCATCTTCCCCACCCTACTATATGTTATGTTTACTTTTGGGGTCAGGTTCACATGGGAGCGTCAATGATGAAGGAGAAGAAGATGATGGTGATGATGATGGTGTACATGGGGCGCATAAGTTGCAGAATTTTCGACACCCTAGCATTCCAAAATTGTTTTGGCACAAATTGTTGAAAAGCATTCTTAACACCGGACAGCTACGGTAGCGGTCCACACATTTGTCTGGAACGAAAAGATGTTCTCATATATAAAAAAAAGCCATTACATTCCAATGCGCTACTACGAACCGCGTTATATATAGGCTCTTCTTTATACCAATCGGTAGGGCCCTACAGCGAGGCACGACACAGGACCTTCTGCATAAGATTTAGGCCAAGATTAATATAATCGCCTATATACGTTTAAAACGAAAGTTTTTAAACAATAATAAGAAGGTTGACTAGTTACAGTTTACAATACAAGCTGTCTCGAAGTACAGTGCGTATTTACATATATACTTTCAACCAGAGTCCGTATATAAACATATACGGGCTCTGCTTTGTTTATATATGGACTCTGCTTTAACCATTATACAACGTACCCATTTATTATGGCCTTGGCCTCTTGTTTTAATTGATCGGGTGTTCGAAGAAATACAAATATAAGCCATGCTATGTTTTACAAGTGATAATAAAACAGACAAACGAAAAAGTCTCATACTAACCACATTCATTGCTGCAAGAGCATACACCACAAGTCTTTGCGCACAAGATTCGCGACCAGATTACAGTGCAACCTGTCGTGTCACAGTTTGGACTCCTGTCCTTACAGATGGAGTCTAGATTAAAAGGTTATTACAAGCAACTTAATGCTAATATGTTATACAAGATAGATGTGGTTCAATGCATTTCCCTAACATGCTTTACACAGAGCTGTGCAGAACTCACTAAACACCGTTTCAGAAGCTCGATAAATATTTTAATTTGACCAGAAACGTCAGTTGCAAACACTTTAGTTTAGGCCACGATAGAAACAAGCTTGATTCTCTGGTTTAGAGGATTAGGCCTGTTGATACGTTATGTGTGGTATACGAAGTTACGCAATGTTGTAAAACTAACTTACTGCACGTGGATGTGACATCGGTGGTGCTATTAGCCCATGCGACGTGAAGTAAAATCGAAATAAAGACTACTACCTTCATTTTTGCTGTCTTTGAAGATAAATGTAAATACCATGTATACTATAAGTCGTCGGCTCTATAATGCAGACAAATACGTCCCTGTATTGCGGATAAACACTTTGTGTGGGTATTTTGAATATCGTTTGAATATTTAAATAGGTATGCATAGAATTATACGTGGTAAATTTAAATAACGATTATAGCGTGTTACTTATTTACAAAACACACGAACCAGCCTGGTCATAATGGGCGTCACCAGAGCCATAGAAATACCGAGTAGTCCAACCCATTGTTACGTAAAACACAAATTGAACGGCAATTTGGGTCCAAAATAACACAGTAGTTATAGGGAAAATGTATGTTTTTTGGTAAATTACAGAAAAACTTGGGCCTAAAAACAAATTTAAAGGTTGAAAAATGTAAAAAACATGTGTTATTTGTTTTCTGTGTCAAAAAAAGTCAAAAATTAGAATTAGAAGCGGTTGATTTGCGACATTTTAGTCATTTAATGCGGCTAAATTTAAACATTTTTTCTAAAAAATGTTTGGTAAGGTAAATAGAAGCTGTTTTACACCTTGCAACAAAAGGAAAACACAAACAAAACTTAACAAGTTCGTTTAAACCCATTGTCAAAGTCACCACTTTTGCTCTATTTTGGACACACATAGACGGAAGTTGGACTACTCGGTGTTTATACGACTCTGGGCGTCACTTGGTGACTTTTACCATTTAACCGGGGGCAAAAAAATGTTTTGTTTTCTAGAACTGGAACACAGACATCTTATAATCGAATGACGTAACTGTTTCGCATGAGTGCACTGATCAGCTGTTTCGCATCAAAACAATTTCTCAACAAAGAACGAATCAGCTGATCGAACTTGTTTGTGTGCACTGGGTTTGTTATGCCAGGTCCTTGCGGTATATGTTGCTGGATGAGTTACGTGTTTGCCTTTTGGCGCTTAACGGCCTCTTATAACGTGTTTGTATAAATTTCGTATGTAAATTTGCAGATCAAAATTTGAATTGCAAAACAGATCTGTGTACACTAACAGTAGTAGCGTCACCGGCGTATATCGTTTATAAATAACATAATCAACATTTCAATTACTTAAAGTCATTAGTTTAATTATTAACCATATACAAAAATTATATATATTAAAAAGTAATTGTTAACTATGATAGGTAGGCTATAAAAGTATTCATTTGAAAAGGTCAATTTGTTTTAAAGTAATGACCATTCTATTTATCGTTACAGCTATACATACTTTGTGGTTAAGTTTTTTGATACGTTTTTACTTTGAACTAAGCAAAGATATCTAAAATGGTTAGTAATTTGTTTATATTCAAAATCTTGTTTTGTTATCATTGATGTGACATCACAGATACCTGACACATGCAACTGTTTATGATAAATATTCTGTGCCGCTACCATAGTTCTAAATCACTTAAGTTATATGATTTGTTTACATGTTGTTGCTGTTTTGTCAGTACCTTATTTCTTTTAATTATTTAGGGATTTTTTTAGTTGTCTTACTTTGTAAAAAACGTATAAAAGTGAGACAATAATTATATTTCCTTCTAGAATTTTCCATTCTTTTATTTAAAATGTTCCTTGCTGCCTTTTAAATATGAAATACCACCATAATAATGTTTGAATTTCAACAGGAACATGCGAATGGTATTGCCCCGAGCCTTCATAATGGGCTGGAGAACTCAGTTGGAGATAGAGGTGCTGCACCTAACAAACAATACAAGAGAGGTCCAACAGCCAGGTGTGAAGTGGTTTCATTTCTAATTAATGCTTAGGTGTTAACATTGGAATGCCAAATACACTTGAGCAGGAATTTGCTCTATATATGTCCCCCCATTGGCCGTAGGTTTTAAGTCAAATTGACAGAATAAATGTATAAAACCACTGAGTAATTCTTCATATAAGATACTACAGCACATGGTCTTAAACTAGGGTTAGGGCCTAGGTGCACAATAAATAAAATGATTTTCTTTCCAACAATGGAATAGCTGACATAAACTTTTTTTATAGGTTGCATAACTTCAATCTAGGTTTTACATACAGTCTAACTTCATAATATTTGCAGAGTGTTTGTAAACAGAAGCTTAAGCCTTGACAAGATTAAGTTCTTTGGGTTTGATATGGACTACACACTCGCTGTTTATAAATCACCCCAATACGAAGAACTTGGCTTTGAACTTGCAAGAGACAGGTTGGTTGGATAGTCTGTTAAAATTGGACATGTGTAATTCAGTGCTTTTTATGGTTATGTCGCCAAAGTCGATGACATTTGAATTGGTTGGTACATTATTACAGCCGATCGCCAAGCCCTAACTATATTGTCAGATCTTTTGGAGTAGTTTTACTGTGATTAATTAGTAATTACTACAACGATCAGAAATATTTTGCTACAATTGTTTGTTCCACAGACTCATTCACTGTGGCTACCCTGAAGAACTGAAGAGGTATATTTACGATCCTGGATTTGTTCTTAGAGGATTAATTTTCGACAGAGAACTTGGACACATGTTAAAGGTTGTTGCATAGATTTGTAAAAAACATATACCAATTGGCAATTGCTATATAATTAAAGCAGAGTGGTATATAAAATTGTTCTATATAATTAAAGCAGAGTGGTATATAAAATTGTTATTTTTTTGGCAAAAGCACAAATGGTATTATTATAATTGCTCATAATACGCATTAACATGCATTATCCGGTGCCTATGAATTGCAACGTTTTTCGTTGGTTTAAACACACCTTAGTTAAATATTAGCACACGAGCACAACTATCGTTAAGTATCGTAATGCAGTCTGACCTTTAAACTTACCTTTTCTGAACAAACAGGTCAAATATTAAGCTAGCTGTTTGTTTTAGAGTAATATTTTATAATGAGAACGTGGTAAGTGTTCTTAAAATACTTGTATAACGTTCCCCATATTAATTTTTAGGTTCATTATTTATTTTTAAACGATTTTATAGCAATGTATTCGATAACAGGATTCCTTACAGATAGAATTTTTTTAAATAATTTTATTGTTAAAATACCCAAACCGCAAAACTTAGCAATTTACAAAATAATGCTATGTTTTTTCTCTGCGCTAATTAGTGTTATTTTTCGTTATTACAAGCAGTGTTTACAGATCTTGTACTGCTGATGGTGCCAACCACTGTTCCACCTGGCATTGGTAAACACTATGAATGAACTACAAACTGTGTAAAATGCAACAATAATTTTAGAAACCAAGAGAAAATTGGACACATATACTGTTTATAGAAGTTACATTGTTAGAATATAAACAATTTATTACCTGTAAACCGTTTTACCAAGGAAAGGTTATAAAGTCAATAACCTTTTTTAATATAAAGACCAATTTTTTTTAACAATCAAAGTATATATCAAACATTTTAATTTAACCGTTGGTCGGTATAATCTTTAACATAGTTTGTCGTATTCACATGAAACAATAACAAGTGTGATGTAACAATAACAGTTGTGACATAAAGACAAGCTGTTCGAATGTAATGTAGGAATATAGATCTCACATTTAATTTCCATTAAAATAATTCTACACTACTGCCAATACATTTTTGGTTCTTAAATTAAAATTATTCAACTTTATCAATTATTCAACAGGTTGACACATATGGAAACATCTTAGTCTGCACTCATGGCTTCAAGTTTCTTAAAACGTGAATATTAATATATTATTGTGGCATGTTACTTAGTCACTCACAGTTTGCACAACACAATTACCAGTACAGTTTATTTATTTTAAATCACTATTTTCCAATCAACTTAACTAAGATAAGATTGAATAAAACAAATACAAAGTGCAAGTACACCCAGAGATCATGTTTGCTATGTGCACAGTATATTCTTGATTAGATAAGAATATTTTTTCAAGTAAAAGATTTTTTTATTTCCAGAAGTTTGTCAATGAACTAAATAACATGAGTTAACTTCCAAAATTCATTTATGTAAAACTTAATTATGACATCACAATTCCAGGTCTGAGGTCATGGAAGATTACCCGAATAAATTTATCCAGCTTGGAGACACAAGTCGTTACTACATCTGCAACACTTTGTTTAATTTACCGGAGATTTATCTACAAGCTTGCGTCATTAACTACTTCTGCACAACTGAAGGATACGTCAAGGTACTGGCTATAGTTTCTTTTTAATGAATCTGCAAATCTGCTTTCTTTCCTCCTAAGGGTGGAGTTTTCAGTAGGGCATAGGATGTTGGTATATTATTACCCCAACTCCCAGGATGCAAACATCTAGTACCACCGAGGAAGTTTATGGAACTCTGTAATAGAAATTTCATTCTGGACTCGTTTTTTCTGCATTCTTTACTATTCGACCGCATTATTTGCAACTATCCATCTTATAATTCCTATTTTAATGCAGAAGAGACAAGGTGTACAGAGAGGAAACCTTGTGATGTCATATGCTACAATACACACTGATATAAGAGCTGCTGTTGATTTTGTTCATGTAAACGTAAGTTATCTTCACTTGCTTGATTGCCACATTGACTTTCCTTAACACAGTGTGAGGTTCTATAGTGAAGCATAACCCATGAACTGTGGATTACAGGCAGGGTTGGGACATTTATTCAACTGTTTGTTTGTACTTACTGCTTGATTTAGTATGTATAGTGAAATTTGCTTTACCCATCCTCATGACTGCTACTTCCATGCCAACAGTCTAGTTACTGAAGCTATTGTAGTGTCTTGACAGCACTATAAAAATATGTTTGACAATAAGTTTAATAGTGTTAAGATATATTTGATAATAACTGAACACTACGTCATTTAACTTATACTATTGTTTAAGGAGTATTTTATACATTTGGCTTTTGTTCTGCCATTATTTATAAACCTGTTAAAATGTTAATATCCTAAATATTTATTAAACCTTTATTAATTTCCTCACAATTACAAGTTTATATTTATACTTTACGGGTCTGTGTCACTCATTATCAATCCATTATGACCACACAGGGTGAATTGAAAAGCAAAACAATTGAAGATCTCGATAAATACGTCGTAAAGGAACCAAAACTTCCGCTGCTCCTGGATCGGATGCGGGAGCATGGAAAAGTCTTCCTCGTCACCAACAGTGACTTTGAATATACAAACGTGAGGCGAAAGTTAATTTGTGTTTACATAATCGATAGTGTGTATGTGTACGTGGTAACAGTCATAGTGTGTATGGTGGTATAAGGACTCACTGCTGCTACTACCATGCCCACAGTTGAGTTGATAAAGTTATTGCAGTATGTGAATAATCCTTAGGTTGTTTGGAAACTTGAGTTACTTATCCAAGGTGCCACTCCCATGCACACAGTCGATCTGCCGAAGCTATTGTAGCGTCTGAATAATAGACATGACCTTTGTCTCAAAAGTGACATGCAGTTACTCTGTTCTTTGATACCATATGCCTTTGATACTCTATGTCCTTTTTTAACAAACTTGGATTTAAACTTTTTCACATATTTACACAGAAAATGATGACATATTTGTTCGACTTTCCACATGGGCCCCAGGTACGTAGTGTGTGTAATAGACATCACAAACTCACATAATTAATTCTATTTTGTTTGCTGTGGTTTGCTGTGATCTTAACTTCGGAATCATTCATTCTCTACAGAACACAAAGGTAACAAACTGTTGTGACTTTGCATTATTTCACTTGTGACTCAGCTGAAGTGTATGCACTGAACAACACGGGTGTAGATATTTCTTCGTTTGTTCTTTTTTACACCAAAGCGAGCCATGTTGTAGCTTCAATGCTGCTTAGAACAAACAAAAAAATATTTACACTGCCTTGCACTGGGTGTAGATAGTTCTATGCTATTTTAGGCTTTGCTGTAGTGTAGATGGCTGCTGATTAGAGCAATTAAATTTAATGTTGTCACTCGATTTTTTTCAATACCAAAAGGTTTTATATAAATAAATAAAATGATAACCGATTTCATTAATCACTCTCTAACACATATTTTTGTGGAAGAAAAAAACCTATTATGGTCTACTAAAATAAGATTAATCGAGCAGAATGGTTAAACTTCAAACCAATACTAGAAGAGTAGCCATGTACCTTAATATTTTAAACAATCTATTTCCAGCCAAATGAACCACATCGACCATGGTCGTCATATTTTGATGTCGTTCTCGTAGAAGCGAGAAAACCAAAGTTTTTCGGGGAGGGGACAGTTCTTCGTAAAGTTGACATGGTGTGTCTATGTTAGTTGGTACTTTTTATTAATCGGTGTATATAAAAGCTTTTTTAATGTTATAACACAGCAGTTAGAATGAGATGTATGAATACACTATGTATGTGTGTCTGGGGTAAAAGAAGATACCCTATTCTAACCTGACAGTGAGCATAGGGTGTACATATGATATAAACCATGTATGTATAATGTACCAAATTCTAACTCGACCACGGGCCTTTTTATCTAACAATATCCATCCACATAGGAAACGGGAAAGTTACACATCGGACATTACACAGGAACTTTAAGGAAAGGAGCCGTTTACTCTGGAGGTTCATCTGACGCATTGTGTGATATGATGAACGCAAAAGGAAAGGAGATTCTCTATATTGGTGAGCATAGGCTTGATTTTTAAAAACAGTTATTTTTGTGCCATCTAACACTAATGATTGTCATGTCAAAGTTAAATTGATACTGCACATTCGTTGGGTGTTGGATTAGATAAAGAATAATCACATCGTATAATTGCATAATTTACTTGCAAAAAAAGATTATTTGAACTGAGTATTTATGTGGCACAGGATATTGAGTTACCAAGGTATAGGAAAACAAATTCAAGTCTCACCCAGGGTGGTATCATTATGTTAACTATCTCCAGGTGATCATATTTTCGGAGACATCTTGAAATCTAAGAAGAGACGAGGTTGGAGGACATTCCTTGTTGTTCCTGAGATGTCCCATGAACTTGCCATCTGGTTGGAGAAAAAGGATCTTTATCATCGATTAAATGAACTGGATTCAATGATTGGAGAGAAGTACAGGTTGGTGCATGGGTGGGAGCTTGAGGGTGAGGAGTTCAAAACTCACTTGGGGGACTCTGTTGGTAACGCAATTGCCTAAACATAGTGGTAGCTCGATGGCTGCTGTTGTTTTCACTAAAAGTTACTTTGATGAAGACATTTATGGTAATACTTGGCAGTGAGTAGGCTATGAGGTGTATGAATACTACACCATGTGTGTCTAGTGTGTATGAAGACACCTATGTTGCAATGTCCAATTTCTACCCCAAGGTAAACCTAAGTTGGCCATATCATCAGTACATTACTTAGCAAACATGTTTTAGAGAAATTTTTCCACATCTTGGTTATGGAGAAGACACTTCATCAATGTATGTTTTGTGTAAAGCGATGACGGATGCTCAATTTGTTAATTATATATACCCCATTATTGATCCAAGCACAAAATAATTAACTAAATGATTTTGCGGCAACGCACTTAATAAAAGCACATCTTTTAAGTCAACCATTAATTTTAACAATTTTAATTATTCTAAGTTTGAGGCAAGAAAGATTGATACTTTTAACACTCTCCTTAATCAACACATGAACAAAACTAATTCTCTGCTTGCATGAGAGCACAGTATGACACCAGGCATATAATAAATTTACCTAATTGATTGTCCACTGCTATGAGCACACACAAACAATTTGCTAAACTATTGGTTACATTGATTTATGCCAAAACATTTTAAAATGTCGTGCAACAGATTCATAATAAATTCACAATATAAAAGTGTTTTTTTTTTACTTTTATACTTATACACCAATGTTGCTTTATAAACCTATTTTTCTAGTATCACGATTTTTTCACAAAACGCAACTTTGATCAAACGTAACTAAACTTACACAAATTTTAACAGAAACTTGGACAGTGCTTCATGTGAACGTCCCAACATCCATTCACTACAGGAAGGAATAAGAAGTGTAGTGCATGAGATGGATATGGCGTTTGGAACTTTTGGAAGTTTGTTTAGAAGTGGATCAAGACAAACATTCTTTGCAAGTCAAGTAAGTTGCTTATTGTAATTCAATGAGGGAATGTGTCAATTGATTTAGTTTATCAGGCGTTTGGGTAATGGGCAATGGCTAACTCTGGCCTACCAGGTCCCCCGGACTTGCCGTAAAAAAAAACCTTTAAACTTGATTTTTAATTGACATAAAGCCTTAAACTAGATTTTACTTCAACATGACATATCCTATTTTATTTATAACTAGACCTGAAGCATATTAGTAAACACCCCATGTCTGACCTGACCATTCCTACAATTTTTAATTCAAAGTTTTAGAATAAAGTATTACTCACCTCGAGTGCATTTCCACCCAGGTGACAAGATATGCAGACCTGTACGCATCTTCATTCATAAACCTTCTCTATTATCCCTTCTGCTATTTCTTTAGGGCACCTGCTGTATTGGTAAGTATTGAATATTTTATTTATGTATTTTTTAGTCTTCATGGGTGAGGTCCTTATCAAGGACCTAGGATTTAGGCTGATTTGGCCCATTGCCCCAACACCCAAAAAGCCCATTTAATTGTGCATTTATTAATGTTTAGATTCTTTAGAGTGTCCAGAGTTAAAGGTGGATAATAGGTTGTTTATTAAGCCCCCAAGCAAAATGTTACTATTGCTGCTAGGTTATTTAATTGATGCAGCAGGAACCACTGGTGTTTAGTATTTATAAAAGTGGGCCACGAACTATAAAAGGTTCAGAAACTTTGGACTTTATCTAAAAAACATTTTTATGAAATTACAGATGCCACATGAGTCTACTGTTGATCACGATAGTCAGTATGACATCACAGAGGAAAGTCCAATGGCAAGTCGTAACATAAATTCAAATAACTTTGAACATCTTAAACTTGAAGAATTGCCAAGTCAGCAAATGTGCCGATCAACTGAAATCACGCACACTCATGATGATGATGATGAGTCAGACGAATAAAATTACTTGTGAAAAAATTGAAAATTACTTTTTTCAAAAACTATAATTTTTTTATTTATTTTTTTACTGAAACGATCAAATGTAAATTCATTTCAGGCATGTCCGTACTTTATGTTAACGTTAATTAGCACAATCTGAGCTTGCTAATTTGTAGTAAAAAGACAAATCCAAGTAGACATCCATGCACTTATATGCATTGTGTATAAATATATTCTATGTAAGTTGCTGTTATTGACTAAGTGCAATTTATTATTGGTATAATTGAGAACCCTCAAAATTGATTGCAAAAAATACTGCAACATTAATTTGTGAGTCAATTTGTAGTGCGTAGTCTTCCTATATAACTTATACATATCAATAAACTAACATTACTACATATGTAAATTAGCAAGTGTCATAGTTTGACGATTTTATGCATTTTCATCATAGATTTGGCATACATTGTGTTTTCTGTCCTGTTTTGCAACTTGACCTATATTTTGGAAGTTTGATGTTGAATTTTTACAGAGCACTTGCCACAAGGAAATAAAAAAGTTTCCTATATAGTCTTGTAACTACAAAATTAGAGATGCATACCTGGAATGTAGGTCCATATTACTTTACCACCCATAAGACCACAGTGGGGCAGTTTCTATACACTCAATCATAGAGATTCTATTCAATAAGTATAAAGGTTAAGGTCAATACTAAGCACACCTGGAATGTGAGTCTGCCACCCATTAACCTGTGTTAAAATAGAAATACGATAGCTTTGTTACGTAGAGTAGCACAACATACAGTCCTACTACCATAACACTGGCTGAGCGTTTCATTCCATGCGTGTGCATCACTGAACTGTACCTATAGCCTAACATTATAGCTCAGAAGTTTACATGCTGTGTAACTTCACATATGACCTTTATGATTAAGTTACAACGAATTTTCACGTGACATGTAGTAAACCTGCGCACTGCCCCACAAAAACGCCACAACACTTATGACGCGATCCGCTGTTTTGGTTTAGTCGTTAAATCAGATATGTCTTTTTGGGAATGGCAAGTTATGGTCAAAAATAATTAGTTTATAAACCCCTAACAGATTGTTCCAATAAACCACATTCAATAAGCTATGGCACCACCAATATGCAAGCATAAACAGAATTTTGGTGCCAAACTATTTTATACAAGACACCACACCATTATCCCCTTTTATATTAATATTTTAATTTTTAGCCCTTGTAAATTAAAAAAACTCCTAGGGTTGTTGTAGAAATAGTATTTCGCCTTACCTTGCTTCGGCGTTACAGATGAAATTTAATTCGCAGTACATCAATACTTTGCCAAGTTTTGACAAATATTAAAAGTTGTTTTTAAAACAGCACTGTTACATTGTTAAAACAAATATACGAAAAGAAAATATTGAAATTTCAGATGTTGCAACCACAAAATGCAATAAAAATAACATCACAAGCAAATACAGTTTTAGGTTTCAAATTGCGAAATTAGTTTTCTGACTTCTGGAGATATTTCTTTCAATGCCTCGTGAGCGGCAGCAACAGCTTTTTGATACCCTCCTTTCCGCCTTTTTTCAAACCTGAAAAAAAGAAATTAAAACTATAAGCTAGTTTCTGATTCGCTTGAGGGTAATAACTAGCAATTAATGAATGAGAAAACAACATTTCATTTATAAAGTTACTACTAACAAACACACAAAAAATTTGGGTATGGAGAGTATTGTATTAAAAATACATTTCAGACCAGGGATGGGCAAATTAGGGATTAACCACAGCTGAAAAGTCATAATTTATCTATTAAATTAACAAATGGGTTTTGAGGAAAACATGTTTTTCCATGCCGGTTTGGACCAGTAATATTTCTTAAACCCACGCCCAGCTTTTGTTTTTTAAGCCACAATGCTGTTATGTTTATACTACTATATGTAGTAACTGAACTAGCTATATTAAAATAAGATATCAAGTTTAAAAGTCTTTACCTCCACAACCGAGAACCAGGCATTAAAAAAGTAAAAATACATTACCGATCATGAAAATGCTTTTGAAATAATTGCACATTACGAATTGGGATGACAGATCTGGTTCTACATTGAAACCATCCAACTTCTGCATGCTGCTGGAGAATTTTACCATCAATTTTTGTTGTTGTTAGTTTTGTGATTTTGCTGGGCCACCACGGATAGCCCCGCAGTTTACCCCACACTACGTCACCCTGGGTAAATACTCCATTTGGGGCTTTGCAACTTGTAACATTAATGCTATGAGTTTGTGGATCACTTTGGCCAGCATTGATTGGATGTTTTGATATTTTTCGTTGCTCTTTCACCTCAACAAGGTTAACAGGGTCGTACATATCTACAGCGGATGAAATCACAGCTTTGTTTGTTTTTTGTGCCATGCTGTTTTTCTTGTCTATTGGCTCCAGTATGACACGTAAATGACATTTGTCCTTTTCTGATTGTTTACCCCCAGATTTTTCACCTTCTGTTTTCACATGAGTTTGATTTTTTGCTCTTTTTAAAGCCTTTAAAGCTCTTCCTTGTTTCGAAAAGGAGACTTTCTCTAACTTTTTGGTTTCGGTATTTTCGTTTTTAACAGGAGAATGATGTAAACGTGAAGGAATTTTAAAAACTCTGCCCTGGCCTCCTGGGGACTTGAATGTTATTTTAATCATTGGGCTTCTTTCCATTATTTCTTTTTGTTTCTGTGGTTTTCTTGGAAGTAATGTTTTTAATGGAGATTCTAACTTTTCAATAACAAGGTTGTGAGGTTTAGTGTCACTGTCTTCATCTGATGTGGTAGATGGCGTATCATCTTGAAACTTTATACGTTTTGTTTTTGAATTTGAGGGTTCATTTTCTGAGGGTGGTTGTAACCGGCGTTTACTTGAGCTAGTGGGCTCATCTTTTCCGGCTTGCACGCCTTGGACACATTCAGTGCACTGACATGACGCACTGTGGGACAAAAATTTCCAGCCTCGTGGTCGAATAATGTTACGTTTACCACTCTGTAACAAATTTAATTTTGCTTTTCGGCGAGACCTGCGTGCTCTTCTGAAAATGCTTCTCATAGGAGGTTGGGGAACATCAAATTTATAGGATTTCCGTGTTTCAAGAGCTGGAGGGAACGGAGCTTTATGATTGTATTTTTGTGTGGCTGGATTTTGCGATCCGCGTGTTTCAACTTTCAGTTCATCTTCAGATTTGGTTGGGTCTTCTTGTACACCATATGGTCCGCCACTATAATGCAAAATATTTCAAGTAATATGCAAAACTTTAACTACAAATCACAAATTCACCAAAAACATCAACAACATAGAAACACCAAGAAATAAAATTCTTTCAACAAGGAAAAAGGCGAACTGCAACTTACCTTTTTGTTGTATCCATTAATGCACCAGAAAAGCGTTTGTTCTGAAAAATGAATGAAACGATTAAACAATCTTCAATTGCATCTTCGATGGTAACAACAACATTGTCTCCTTTCTTTAAGTTTTGTCGAGTTTTTCGTTTTGGGGGCATCTTTTTAATCAGTTATAATCTAAAAATCAAACAAAATGGAATTAGAGCGTATAGAAGTCTACATAACATAATGAATTAGAGAACATATAAGTATAAATTATATGTTTTAGTAAAAATGATTGTAACATATTTCCTATGCTTTAACAACTGTATCTACAGTACACTAATAGTAGTCTTATAAAAACTGTCACAACAAGTTATTAATTAGCATAAATTAATTATATCAACACCAAAACATTACAATCTGGGTATCTCATAGCTTGAAGCTTTGAATTACTAGGTAACTTTGTGGTTTTTTAGACCTTCCCAAACGTAAACATAACCGCTAAATAAGGACTAGTATGAAAACAGGAACTTTGCTTTGATACAGAAAACTACGATAGTCTAGCCATATAGTAAGCCACTGATTCCAACTACAATACCATCGTAACTGCGGCTACAAATGAAATTGACGCTGAAGTATCGTCATTTTGGACACAACTAAATTAAATACGTCGTACTTGCATATTATAGCCTACATTGCCTACTAAATACTACTGCATAGATTTTGCGAGTAAAATGTAGCAAATGGGGTTTGCCATTCAACTAAGCTACTAATTTGAAGGTATGTCCGATTTATAAGACAAGGTTACATGACTAAATTACGTAAAGCGTAAATTTGTAATTATCATTTTTTTGCTAACAGGTGTGTTGCTTTTTACAACTCTTTATACATAGCTTTGGTTTGACAAGGATTTTACAACTATCCTCATGAATGAAAAGGCCATGAATGGTTATTTTTGTTGAAAGTATAATGCTGTTGTTCAGTTTTCATGAGGTTTTAGGCCAAATAAAGACTCATTTTCCTATTTTCTAAGTTTTCATTGCTTTGAAAGTTTATTTTCGTATGGAACCATATATTCTCGACAGTGTTGCGTTTAAACTTACACAATGATGAAAAATTTACAATAAAAAGCACTTGTATTAAATGATTAGAAAATATAACTACCAGCTTTCTTTAGAATTTTGTGCAATAGCAGCAAAAAAAAACAGTTTAAAACAAGAAAAACATAGATAAGTTTATTACTGCTTAGAGTACCCAAAAACGTTTGTTTAGGCCATGTATGTAGTACAAGGGTTCATACAAAGAATCAAAATGTAGATTAACATACTAATACAAGACATTGGATTAAAGATATGTAGAAAAAATGTCAAAAACATAAAATGGCAAATCATAGGTTTTAACTTTACTCATTTTATAAATTGAAAAGTTTGTGTGTAAACTGCAATTATATTCATAACATAAATCACTAGGTTAAAATTGTGGCAACAGAAGAAAAAAACATTAGTTTACTGTCAAGGTAATTTTATAAACAATGTCATTTTTCATTTATGTGGTGCCAACTTTTACTTTGTCTTTCAAATAAACACCAAACAGTGTTACAATGATATGCATCAAACAGAGCACCAGGTTACATTTCTAACATCAATTATTGCTAAAGTTAAACCATAGTGCCATATTAAAAGTATATCAATTGAACACAAATTTGTAAAATACATTATTATGTTGTACACCCTTGGCTGATACCACTCTATACCCCTTAAAACTCAACTGAATGATATAAAGGTCTTAAGAAATACAAATTGCACATCACAGTAACAACCCTGGGCCCAACATTTTAAGTAACACTTAAAACTAAAGACATTTAAAAAAATCGCAAAGCCATCGAATAAAAAATGGCTTCAATTTAATCAGGTATTAATTTACATAGAAAATTGTTTCAAAATGCTAAAATATCCTTCCATATATAGTAACCCCATCAGTTGCAGAACTGGGACTATCTGTTATCTCGGTAAATCCCAACTTTGTATATAAATCTTGAAAATATTTGGAGTTGGAATCAATAATAACATGGACTCCACTTGAATCTAGTGAAAAAATAATCATCAGCTCTTTAATACAATGATTTCTTATAAAATCTTGCGGACCAAATTAGACAATTATTTTGACTGCAATTCATATTTTATTTTCTTACTGTGAGATTTGAGTGCGGATAGAAGACATACTGTCATGCTCTTGGCAACATTTGGATAAGCACATTGTGTTAGAGCCAATGTCATCATGGCTGGGTGGGTGACTGCAAGACTGTCAGATCCATAGCCGTATCTGTCATCTGTGCTGTGCAAATCCACTATCATTTTCTGAAACACAAAAATGTGATGTTACTAATAATACATATGAATATTGCGTTCAAACTCGGGCTTGGTTGCAGAACTAAGGATTCTGTGTTCAAACCCAGATCAAGTATGTAGAACCAGAGATCTTGGGTTTAAATCTAGAGTACCTCTGCATCATTCATTTCATCTTCCGATTCAGGTTTGGCATATTTTTCTCGCATCTCTGGAAGATAAGCGAGTTCATATTTCTTCCAAAAGTCCTTTGCATTTAAAGTAGCTGCAAGGTATCCACAAATACCAGATTCATCTTCAACAACAAAGCAATACTCAGGAGACAAGGTAAGCAAAGCTCCAGTTAACCTGTAATGCATAGCCATAATAATTTCTGTATTAAAAAAACTGGAAATTTCTCCAGCTGGTGTTGTAACCAGGCATAGTATATGTTCCAAAAACTAATCTTACACAAAAACTAAATTACAACCAATGTTTTATCTGCCATTAACAGCATTTAGTCAGAAAGACAGAAAATGGTTACACGGCAGGCATATGCAAAATTT
The DNA here is from genome assembly GCF_009617815.1 of Ciona robusta. Lineage (NCBI taxonomy): Eukaryota > Metazoa > Chordata > Ascidiacea > Phlebobranchia > Cionidae > Ciona > Ciona robusta. The sequence goes on along the minus strand of NC_143242.1, from coordinate 4,999,339 downwards.
CTGTATGATTATTGGGAAAATTACGCTTTTGCTTGTAACTACATTAAAAGAGAGTCAAAGCGAGCTACCACCATCAATACACAAGCTCACCTATCAGCTGGCAACTGTTTATGGTTCTCAAACATTTCCATATCTCTTTTCCCATCATCCCATGTAGAATAACAAACACTAAACACAGATTCCTCGTCTGTGGGGACATACGGACGCACGATGTATGTGCTTACTTGGGGACTGCGGGGCAAGGTTTGGCAGAATAAATCAAACGCAGAACTGATAGGAAGAAGTCTCTGTTTGGAATGATATGATATATATAAAGTTATAATAATATGCCAAGCAAAGATTCTGGTTGCCACACTGTGTGGATAACTATGTAAAATATTTGGTTTGCAACTCCCCTATGTCCACATTTCAGCTGCCGAAGCTATTGCGGTGTGGGGACACCAACCAGGCCAACATGACTTTCAGTTGGTTTTGTCATTAAAGTAACATTACAATAATAAACATGTAACAAACATTCTCACCTGGAATTCTCCAGATAATCCACCCCTGAAAACCCATGGTTCGGGGTCAGGTCCCACCCAGCCAAATGTAGATGTGGGACCTAGTGGGAAAGTACACTGATATAAACCTGAACAACACAGAAGCATGGTCAGTTTTAATATAAAATGATTAAAGTCCTTACAAAAAAATTAGGATTGAAATATGGGGAATAATGCAACCTTAAATCCCATGACACAGGGGTAAATACAATAATAAATAAGGTAAAATAAGGCTCGATAGACATAGAACTAACCTTTAGATAATGTTGTTGGTTGATTAGTTGATTCACTTTTGTCATCGTCACGCATTAAACCAGGTTTAATCTCAATATGGCCTGTGAAAGGTAATAATTACAACCAATGACCTAGCGACAGTAGTGAATACCTATGTATTATGTAATATAGGACTTGCTTGGGAGGGGAGGCACACCTTATTAAAGCCACATGCAGAAACTATTTGTAAAATAGCAGAAACTATTTGTAAAATAGTCAAACATTCTGTTAAAATACCAAGTGTATAAATATGTAACATTACGCTAATGATGTTCATAAACAACTCACCCAACCATTTAACATATGATCTCAACATGGTGACCACCCCTTTTAAATCCCACAGATAAGGAAATAGATCATACAGTAGAGCTCTGTTGGGGCACATGCATATTTTATTGAACACTCCTTGTACACGCCGACATTGCTCTTCAAATATCATTGCTTTTTCGGACCATTCTAATGCCTGGGAGTTAAAAACACTTTTATAACTCAACACCTAGTATGGTACCTTTTGGGCCTCACTAAGTTAAAAGATTTTTTATTGGCATTTACGAAAGTTTATTCAGACATTCTATTCTAGAAGGGTCAGATTTTTAGTGAGGCATACCTGAGACCTTGGATGCGAGAAACTTAAGATAGATAAGTTCATAACATTGAAAGATATTTATAACATACAGTACCTTGTCTAAATAATCTTCCGACTTTTTATTTTTCCACTGTGACATTTTAACAGCTTTGTCTTTTAGCCATCTAAACCTTTGCACCATCTGCCTTCCAAACACACCGTGTTCATACGGTAGATAGAAACATTCAGCAAGCATTGTTATATCCTCCACTGATAATGGATTGTCTTTTAAAGGTTCATTTTGCTGAGTCACTTCCCTTTCTTTTGAATCTGATGACGCAGGACTTTTTTCTTCCACTTTTTCTGCTGAATCATCATTTTTTGTTGCTTTCTCTTCTGCACCACCTGGTGACGAACTCTGCATTTCTTCGACATCAGTTGCTGCGCTGCTATTTGCTGTTGCCATGGAAACATCACTGTCAGCATCATCCGTTTGCATCGGAACATTTGCTTCAGTAACAGTAACCTCCTCCGTTTCCATCTGAATCAAAACATTTTCCTATTAATTCTAACAAATAAGATACATTTTTGCACTGGATAAAATTTTTTTTTTCCTAAATTGGGGATGTAACTTAAGGTTTTTAAAGCTGTGGTCTGTGATTCAAAAGGGTGGTTGGGGTGTGCCGACATAAGTTGTGTTCAATTGTAAAAGTCTCCCAAAATTTAGTGTTCACCAAACAGTTTAGAGAATCCTAATAGGATGAGAGTCTAAAAGCTTGGGTATTGGTAGCTTATAAATAAAAATTAAAAACACTTAATGGCTACACAATAATCTACCTGGTCCAGTTTATTCTTGTTCCCTTCTCCTTCTGTTTGCATTTCTTCCAATTTCCCATCATTCTCTTCCATTTGTACATCACAATCAGCCTTATTTGTTGTCAATTTATCACCTTCTGCATTGTCAACATGAGAGGCATGGTCTTCTGCCACAGTCAATACGTCGGTGTTGGTTTTATCACTTGGTATTGTGACAGACACATATGGGGCAGTGGACATGTCACTTTTCTGTGTCTCTAATGAACTTTCTGAACCTCTTTCAGGGGTTTCGGATGTAGAAGTGTCCTGACTGGAGTCATCTTTACAAACAACACTTACAACTGGCTTTGTGACGTTTTTCGTTGTGCAAACCGTAGCGATTGGGGAATGTGAGACGATTGGTAGATTTGGGACCATAGGCATGGCTGGGGGCGTTCCACTTCTTGGCACTACTTTACAAGTTGGATACTTTGCAAGAGAGAACACTGGCAACCAAGCTATTAAAGCCTAAGAAAAATAAAACAATTTTTCACAAACTATTTAATATTAAAGATTCCATTTAAAAAGGATAAAGTCTATATAGTGAAGCAAGTCAAGTCCTTTTAAGTCCTACAAACATACAAAGTAAAGGGTGGTTACAAACTGTTGTAAAGCCCCATTTAAACTGTTAGTTTAAAAAAAATATTCCACTATAAGTGCACAAGTATGGTCAACTTAAAGCAATATTATACTCAAAACAGTTATGGTATACACATTACACATATACTGAAAACATTTATACATTTATACCAATAAAAATATCAGCAACCATTACCTCATATAATGCTTTATCCGGGTCATAATCACCATGGTTGAAGTTTCTGTATTGATGGAAGAACCTGCCATCATGGGATGAATAATCACTGTCGGTATCGCTATCTGAGTCCGAGGCTCTTCCACTGCTAATGCTCTCATCATCCAAAGGTTTTGATTGATTGGTTGGTGATGATGTCACAGGTTTACTGGTGCTCTCATTGGCTGAAGTAACTTTTTGGATTTTTTTATTTTTACAATATTTTCGCGTGTATACATAAAAAATGCAAGAATTGGTAGTTTTTTTGAATTGCTGATTATTATATTTGGTCAACCTTAGTGGCCACAGGGTTAAAATGATTACAGTTAAGCGTTTTTCCCAAGAATACATTTTGAAGACACTCAACACCCACTGCCACAGTACACTTCTCCATTAATTAAATTCCTAAATTTTGTTTAACATATTTGCATTTGTTATTTCAGCCCACACTAAAATAACAACAAACAAACCCAATAAAATTCTTTATTAACCCTAAAACCAACAATTAAGTCAACACCCAACACACCTGCAGCAGATTCTTCCACTCTTTCTGGTTTGAACGATTTCCACCAGGTTGCAAGCGTATGCATGGCAACATAGTTGGCTTCAAACTCACAGTTAGGATTGGTCATAACTCCAGCTATGTGTTGTATAAGGTGTGTGGAACGACCTGGTTTAGTAGCCATAAGTAAACATGTATGTAATATATATATATATATATATATATATATATATATATATATATATATATATTAGAGTGGGGGAAGGTGGGACACCTTTAGAACATGATATCTAAATCCCCTGATCGTATTTTAAACAATTAGCAACAGTCTATGGAAGTATACGCTTTATATTTCTTTAAATTCCTTTGTTTACTACCAAATCGGATGAAAAAAAATAGAATAAAACGGTGTCCCATCTCCCCGCCTACTAGGTTGGTGCTTTGAGTAAACATTTGGAAGAGCTTGTTCACAGTTTTATTTTTTCATATAGATAAGATCTACCGGCCAGTAACTTACCCAATATTGACATGTCATAATACTTATGCTAATTTAAATCCAATACATTTGCATTTAATCAAAAAAAATTATTTAATAATTTATTTTCAAAGAAAACAAACAAAATTAAGCAAACACATAATAATAATCTCTTTACAGTAAAATAAATAAAATACCTTTAAAAGGCCCAAGGAAGACACGCTTTGGATCATAATCATTAGCGTGTATGTTATCCATATCACAACTTTTCTCTGAGTACTTTTGATAATGTCTTTATAGAATCCACGTTTATTACATGAGAGACAACCTTAGGACCTGTGGTGTATAATAAAGAACATTTACTTTCATTTTAATTAACTGATAACATTAATATCCAGGTCCAGGTCACAGACACACCGTTCATAGAAATGATAGAATATAATAAAAGTACAATTCAAAAGAACAATATATTTTATAGATGCTATATCAAAACATACCAAGTATTAATGAGTATACACACAACTATTCATACCAAACATATTAAATTCTCGTATGTCAGGCACACTTCTTTAACTGTTTTAAACAATATACGCAATCAGGTTAAAGTGATAACCAATAAAAGTTTACAATGTAAATCATTTTAAAAGTTGGCCACGAACGTTTGCATGTATTGTTACAGATAACCCTCTTTATAGATTCCTAAACATGTAATATCCAGTCACATGGTTGAACTACTCACCTGTCCACATAACTGATATATTAGGATCCAATTTACTTCCAAGAGTTTTCAAATAAATTGATGTAGAAACATCAGGGATTGCCATGCTGGCGCAATACTCTGTGAAAGTAGTATCACAATCTAATGGTTAGGTTATGTTTGGATTGTGTAGGTTTCATAAAGATAAAGACTACTTTATAACTAAAAACATTAGGTTTTTGGTGTATAGCTTATGATATAGGCTACCATGAGTGTCTGGTCTATAAGAAGGCAACCATGTTATACCTCAACATGGAACATAAGGTGTATAATGCAGCATGTGTATTTGGTGTACAAGAATACACCATGTGTGTCGGTTGTCAGGTGTATAAGAAGATACCAATGTTATAACTCAACAGTGAGCATAAGGAATATGAATTTACAATTATAAATCCAACTGACCTGTTGGGCAGAATATGAACCTAGGTTGTTGTAATGTTTCAAACATGAGGTTTGTTATTGAAGCTTGTGCATCGGCTGATGATTGAAACTCCTCAAGGTCAGACGCACACAGCACTGGGTCAATATCATCGAACAACAACGCAAATGCTTTACATCCTAAGCTTTTAACCTGATGTAAATAGGGTGTGCTTGAATGCCATGTTCAAAGTCATAAGTTTATTATAGAAACTTAATACACAAGGGTGATACTTCACTGTGACCTCAGAATAAATTTATTGGCCCAGAACCCTAACACCAAGGGTGGTCACATCTAGATCCCCACTGATTTTAAGAACACTCAATAATACAGATTCTATACTTATTACTACTATTTTAATGCACGTGCAGCAATATATAGCTTCCTGTGCATTACAAGATGTTAAAATTATCTGGTGGTATTGATGCATATTATAACAATGTATCATTGTGGTAATTAACTACTGCTATATATATACTTTGTTTTCCTCATTACAATTGCACACATAGTGAATAATTTACTTTAAGGCCACAAATTTAAAGTCAACATCCCTAACCAACATTTAGACCTGGTTTGTTGGCTTTGAATTTAAAAATTAAACCATTAGAAGTTGAAACACTACACAAATCAGTACATACCTGTAAAAGTTTGTTTTTCAAGGCAGCAATTTCAGTTGGTGAAGCAAACACCATATCAAGTCCAGGAGATATGGCATATACGAACAAAACATTGTGGGTGTCTGCTTCCTCTATTAGTGCTTGCAGTAAAGCTGCAAAAGATATATTTACAAGCTTAATTTTAAACTGTATCAAGGTGGGTGGTATGTTGTGTTACATACCTGATGTAATATGTATGGTAACATAGGATAAAGGTGGTAGGAAGTACGGCGTCAAAATCCTAAAATATATGGCTCCACCTAGTTCTAACGTCCATATACAATTTGTGGTAAACTATACCAACATTAATGTGCCACAGACTGTATTTGTTTTTATTTTTACCAAATCCTCACTACAAAATGTTAAGAAATATGGGATAAATCGGTTATACATATTTGCCAATAATCCCAGTCACTATATTTAGATAAGTATATATTATCACACACACCTGCTTCATCATCTGAATACTTCTCCCTCCAGAACAACCGATGTTTGTAATCATCCTTAGGAGCGTATAGGTAAGTATTCAAACCCATCACTTCCATTCTACAGAATATTTATATCACGTAACAAAAAATGTCAACTTCGTTTAATAGTCTAAATGTCAAATTTAAACAATGTAAAATTCATGTGGTGAATTTGACATGCTTTACTAGCATGTAGTAAACAGCAATTAAATGTATATATATTCTATAAGTAATCTGCAAATCTGAAAATAGGTGTATAAATATAGCACTACAATTATTTAACCAACATGGTGAACCAACAAAGGTCATTTAGTTTTGGTGAACATGCATATTTCACAATTTATTGAAATTAAAAAAGTCTGATAACCTCAAAAGCCAAAAATTCCTCTATAAATTGGAAGCATATATATCAATGAACTTCACTTATTTATCAAACTGGCATAACAGTGGAACCAGTAAATAACAAAAAGTAACATAATGTACAGGAATACACAATAGCCTAACCAATTTCACCTTCGAAATAATTCTTTGCGTTGTTCAGCTGTCCATGGCCTTCCATAAAACCTTCCACCACTCCACACATGAAACCAACTTCATCTGTTTTATCTTCAGTTTGTGGTTCGTTCTTTTTAGACTTGGACACTTTTTTTAACTTAGACTTGCCTGGCCCATTTCATCTTTTATATTATCTTTATTATCCGGAAATCACACTCATTGGTGGCAGAATCAGACATTTATACCTAGCCAGTCACGTTAGCAATTGTTAAACAACTTGCAATATAATAATACACAAAGATCTGCATGAACATATATAAAATAAAAAGTTTAGAAGAAACAGTACAAGATAAATTATTACATACAATTGCCTTATTTCAGCATTTTGTTATAACATGAGACTTTAAAGTGGGAGTTGTTTGGAAATTTTAAAAGGTTAGGACAATTGTGAGGGAAATAAGTTAATTTAAACAGCACCAATCTATAATGGGACACAAGCTTAGACTTGGAACTTTATGTGCAGAAATGTATTTGGGAGATTTCTTTATAACTTTTTTTCTTGGCTTATTATCCTCTCATGTTAACAAGGATTACTTAGTTATTTATTCATACAGTAAATTTAGATAAATATTATTAATTTTTGTGCATTGAGTATTCTATATGGGTGAGGTTCTACGGTGCCAATAAAATTTATTCTTTCATGTTACCATGCTACAATATGTTCATTGCAAACATTAACACCTTGCAAAAATGCAGAAAAACAAATACTGAAAAACAGGAGTAAAATGCATTTAACCTGCATGTAAATGCATTTAACCTGCATTTAACTTAAACTACAGTGTGGTTAGGTTATTAATAACTTATGGGTATGGCAGAATTCAGTGTAAATGAGAAGCACAGAACACTCATACATAAAACACGATATATCTACATTTAAACATGTGGTAATCAAAAAAAATCAATAGTCAATAACACATGACATATATTATATATGAAACATAGATATGTAATGTATGTTAACTTTGTTAAAAGACATAACACAACATACATACATACATTACAATTACAACTCAAAACGAATGACATTAAATGTTTTTTGACTCCGGCCGTCGTGTTTGTGGTATTTTCGACGGCTGGCATGCGGACAAAGATAAATTATCACAAATATGAACAACGACACTTGGTGTAGTGGTTGTTGCTTTATGGAGTTCATGGCTTTGGCCAGGTTCCAGTTCCACTACTGCAGAGATCAAATCAAAGTTAAACATAGGTTTGTTTTCTTCTATCGGCTCCCAGCCAATGGGTGGGGAGGCAGGTGGTGAAATGAGAACTGTTTTTCAGCCTTGGGGGGAGCAAGAGAGGTTGTTGTATCTTGTGTTGACATTGCTGATTGCGAGAAATAAATATGCATTTCATTATCATGGAAAACAGTGTTATGAAGTGAAATTTTGGCCAAGATGGCTTCTTCTGCGGTGTTGTATTCAACACGCATTCGCCGAAAGCTGGGTAAATATACAAAATGCGCCAGCCCGAAATTTAAAAATTGGTTTTCTAATTGTGTTTTTAGGTCGTTTGATGTAAATATTTCACTGTTCAAGTTGCACGCAAACAATATTGGTGAAAGGTCACCGCAGTCTTCCAGTTCAAAGTTGTCTTCCATTTTGCTGATCTACTTTTTCAATGCAATGACATAGCCTAGGATCCTATACACAAAATAGTAAATTAGATTTCACTGAACAATGGTTTCAATCATACAGAAATAGTTATGGTACATTAAAACAGTTTTAAGTCTTTGAAAGGAGGCAACATACCATAAAAGGTTAATAAACACTGAAGTTGGCATTGTAAAGTCGGTAAACAAGAACGAAATAAATATCCATGTTTTACTCTTCGTTATAAATACATAAGAAATAAATATTAACATCTCATTACATCTTAAGCTATAAATTATAGTTCGTCATGACATTACTGAAAACCATTTTACGATAAACTGTAATCACGTAATCCACCTAAGTACAAACCCGCTGTATATCTGCAATGTAAACAACAGACGGAAGCAGAAGTAGAGGCACAGGCGTTCGCCATTTGTAGTTTCGTACACAAGATCGCTCTGGCGCGTCTGTGCGTTCAGTTACTCAAATACACAATGAATAAATGACGTGACCATTTTAAGTAATGTTAAATGTAATTTGTAAAAAAATCGTTCAAAATTATATTGGGAAACTGTTACATAATACACTTTTTATCATAATTTTACAGCATATTTGCGTATGGAACAACTCTTAACTGTAAAACAATAAAAAATAAATACATTATTAAATGACATATCACTTTAAAAGTACTTGCTATTTTGTGTAGAATAAGAAAAAAATCAAAGTCTAAAGTCCCCATAAAGTACAGTTTCTATGAGAAATCTCCCAGACAACGATTCAAGCTGGAACGAAATTTAAGATCGCGAGTTTTGAGAAATAGTTTGGGCAAAATTTGATTTATTTTAATAAAAGTAATCAAATAATCCGCCAAGATGTCTAAGGTGGTTAAGAGTGGAACCAAAGGCAACGTATTTACGTAAGTTTTTGTTCGATTTTATCTGTTTATACTGGTTTAGCATTTATTTTTGGATTCTAGTTTGCAAAATGTCGTAACTTTATCTATTTTTTTTTAATTTTAGGTCTAAAGCAATGAAGAAGAGTAGCATAATGAATACCAAAAGCCAAAGTCGATTTACAAGTAGGAGAAGTGACATCAGTGTATCACACACACACAGTAGGAGGAGTGTCACTCTCAGTGAATCAAAATTAACAGATGGCAAATCCGCTGGTGGGCAACGTCTTGGATTAATTGTAAGTCCACTATAATGCATTTGCTACAGGCTCTGAGGCTCAATACTCTTAGGCAATATTTTGTTTTAAACACCATTTTTTTGATGTTATTTTAATTATGTTAAGTTCCCACATGACTTTGTCTCCAATAAAAGAAGGTAATTTATGCATATATTTATTAGAGCTTGATATGTCCATATGTGTTATAAGCACCTTATTTTTCCAACTCCTGAAAAGTCAAATTTTTTAGGAAAAAATTTAGAATTTGGTGACAAGAAAAAGAATAAAAGGCCATTATTCCCATTCTTGCTTTAGCTTGCTCAAAGTGACAAATAAGCAAGCACTTTTAAAAAAATGATCCTACAGGTTCTGGATGAAGACGGTAATGATGTCACCCCTAAGCCTCTCCACTCCTATGACCCAACTGTCCAAAAAAGTGGATTTTTCGGCAGTGACAACCAGTCTACAGTTGGCACCCCAACCGATGTCATGTCATTTACATCAGTGTATCAAAGCTTTGCTCAACCTTTCAGCAGGTTTAAAATTATTTAGCTTGGTTGCTAAAGTGTACTAGGACCAATGTTACTGTGTTGTTTTTGTGCATGTTCTTCTTTATAGAAGCTTTATACATAAAAAGTGTTGTTTTATAAACAGTTTCTTTTTTTCGTTATTTCATATTTCTGTAAATATTATTTATTTGTGTGTCAAAAGTAACATAACATTTCCCATTTACCTCAATAAGCCAGTATGCCCTTGGCTATATCCAATAGTTTATAGTTTCCTCCTATCCGATCTTACCTTTGTGAAATGGGATGCTTCTTCAAATAAACTGTTTGAAACAATTTAGATCAATTTACGGGAGCACCTCAAACAGATCGGCAAAATCTAAACGATCTTCAATTGAATCAAGCGGAGAAATAACTGAAAGTGGACCTGAAGTTACTACTGGATTCGCAGGTTTGTTTATACAACTTAAGCTTAGTGGTAGTTTGCTAATGCATAGTTTGGCCATTGGCGATTACTGAATTAAGCCAATTGGTTTTACATGTCTTTCTCAACGACTTCTATACACCACAATGGTGGCAGCATCAAGTTTTGAATTTAGTGTCCTTTGGTTACGAGGCAAGCCGTTTAGAGGATGAACTTTAACTAAAATAACTGAACATAATATTTAATGACGTAGTTGAATGTACTGTCAGAATCTTTTAACTAAAAAATTTTCAAAACCCTTAGCTATGTAAGTCTTTGTTTCTAAAAATCTTCTTTTTCTAGATGTGATGACTGTAAGGAGAGAAGAAGTGGAGGACCTTACTGAAGTATTAATTACTCGAATTTCGTGTTTATGTATTTTATTTGAACGAACGCAAAAATAGTAGCCTACATATTAATCCACATAAATGTTTTTATAACAAAATTATAACAGTAAATATAAGAATATTGATATACCTAGTGAGGCTAAAAGTATCGGCGTTAAATGGTTTTGTATCAATTGCTCTGACTAATTTGTTTACTACCTATGATAACTATGTGTTTTCAGTTATATTCTACAGGAATCCGACGATGATCAACGAACAGACAACGAGGAGATCACTAAATGTTTGGTCACTATTCCTCACTTTTTACTCTTCTATTAATTCTGCATCGTATCAGTTTGCAGTATAGTAGAAGAGTAAAATGTTTGGATTACAACTGCACAAAACTCCTCTCACCTTGCAACAACGTTAAAACTCTATAAATGCCAAAGATGAACACATTCGCAAATTAAATAACGGAGGTGCAAAGATTATCATAAAATGAGCGAAAGCGACCTTGCGCCTCTACTTCAGGCGTTTCTATAACAAACAGGTTTATCTTCCTTTCCTTTAGACATTCATTATTGTATGCGACAATTCGATCGAGCCTATCAATTAATCTTAGAGGCTTCAAGAACAAACAATCTTTTGTATTAATTGAAACAAATAAATTAAAATTCTTATATTTCCAGGTACGTAAGTACGGACAGGATAACCGTAAATAACCCGAAATTCGAATAAATTAATACTCTCCACAATATTTAACATCCATCCCCGCACTTTTTTGAAGAAAACGATATTTCATTTTTTTAGGTATTTCGTGGCGTTATAACATATTCAAAGCTGGATCGGAAGAAAATTACATAAATATATTTTTATGACGAATATTAATATTCAAATTTAAAAAAAAATTAAATTAAATTTTTTTCGATGGGATAACATGTGAGTGACCTACATAGATGTATGCGTAAGTTATATTTTCGCCGAAATATTTTAAAATTTAATACTTGTATGATTCGGGTTATGACCCTCATACTTGTTTGTATTCTGAACCCTTCCCCGCACTTTTTTGAAGAAAATGATGTTTCATTTTTTAGGTATTACGTAGCGCTATAACATATTCGAAGCTGGATCGGGAGAAAATTCTATAAATATATTTTTATGACGAATATTAATATTCAGTTATAAAAAAAGTTAAAATTAATTTTTTTTTCGATTGGGATAACATGTGAGTGACCTACATAGATGTATGCGAAAGTTATATTTTCGCGAAAAAAATCGAAAATTTAATATTTATATGATTCAAGTTATGACCATACTTGTTTGTATTCTGAACCCATCCCCGCACTTTTTTGAAGAAAATGATGTTTCATTTTTTAGGTATTACGTAGCGCTATAACATATTCGAAGCTGGATCGGGAGAAAATTCTATAAATATATATTTTATGACGAATATTAATATTCAGTTATAAAAAAAAGTTAAAATTAATTTTTTTTCGATGGGGATAACATGTGAGTGACCTACATAGATGTATGCGTAAGTTATATTTTCGCCGAAATATTTTAAAATTCAATACTTGTATGATTCGGGTTATGACCCTCATACTTGTTTGTATTCTGAACCCTTCCCCGCACTTTTTTGAAGAAAATGATGTTTCATTTTTTAGGTATTACGTAGCGCTATAACATATTCGAAGCTGGATCGGGAGAAAATTCTATAAATATATTTTTATGACGAATATTAATATTCAGTTATAAAAAAAAGTTAAAATTAATTTTTTTTTCGATTGGGATAACATGTGAGTGACCTACATAGATGTATGCGAAAGTTATATTTTCGCGAAAAAAATCGAAAATTTAATATTTAATGATTCAAGTTATGACCATACTTGTTTGTATTCTGAACCCATCCCCGCACTTTTTTGAAGAAAATGATGTTTCATTTTTAGGTATTACGTAGCGCTATACATATTCGAAGCTGGATCGGGAGAAAATTCTATAAATATATTTTATGACGAATATTAATATTCAGTTATAAAAAAAGTTGAAATTAATTTTTTTTTCGATGGGGATAACATGTGAGTGACCTACATAGATGTATGCGTAGTTATATTTTCGCCGAAATATTTTAAAATTTAATACTTGTATGATTCGGGTTATGACCCTCATACTTGTTTGTATTCTGAACCCTTCCCGCACTTTTTTGAAGAAAATGATGTTTCATTTTTTAGGTATTACGTAGCGCTATAACATATTCGAAGCTGGATCGGGAGAAAATTCTATAAATATATTTTTATGACGAATATTAATATTCAGTTATAAAAAAAAGTTGAAATTAATTTTTTTTTTGATGGGGATAACATGCTAGTGACCTACATAGATGTATGCGTAAGTTATATTTTCGCAAAAAAAATCGAAAATATAATATTTATATGATTCAAGTTATGATCATACTTTTTTATATTTAACATCTATCCCCGCACTTTTTTAAAGAAAATAATGTTTCATATTTTAGGTATCACTTAGCGCTATAACATATTCGAAGCTGGATCGGGAGAAAATTCTATAAATATGTTTTTATGACGAATATTAATATTCATAATTAATATTTTTTCGAATTTTAAATTTTTCATTTTAGAATCGGTATCGCTGGGGTCTAGTTAGTACAGTGTCCAAATTTTAGGTTAGTGGTACCAGTAGAAGGTATCGAAAATGGCCGCTAGAATATCTGTATTCTAGGATCACCTTGGTGTAATTTATGCATATATTTATTAGAGCTTGATACGTCCATATGTGTTATAAGCACTTTATTTTTCCAACTCACGAAAAGTCAAAATTTTTAGGAAAAAATTTAAAATTTGGTGACAAGAAAAGGAATAAAAGGCCATTATTCCCATTCTTGCTTTAGCTTACTCAAATTGACAAATAAGCAAGCACTTTTAAAAAAATGATCCTACAGGTTCTGGATGAAGACGGTAATGATGTCACCCCTAAGCCTCTCCACTCCTATGACCCAACTGTCCAAAAAAGTGGATTTTTCGGCAGTGACAACCAGTCTACAGTTGGCACCCCAACCGATGTCATGTCATTTACATCAGTGTATCAAAGCTTTGCTCAACCTTTCAGCAGGTTTAAAATTATTTAGCTTGGTTGCTAAAGTGTACTAGGACCATTGTTACTGTGTTGTTTTGTGCATGTTCTTCTTTATAGAAGCTTTATACATAAAAAGTGTTGTTTTATAAACAGTTTCTTTTTTCGTTATTTCATATTCCTGTAAATATTATTTATTTGTGTGTCAAAAGTAACATAACATTTCCATTTACCTCAAAAAGCCAGTATGCCCTTGGCTATATCCCATAGCTTATAGTTTCCTCCTATCCGATCTTACCTTTGTGAAATGCGATGCTTCTTCAAATAAACTGTTTGAAACAATTTAGATCAATTTACGGGAGCACCTCAAACAGATCGGCAAAATCTAAACGATCTTCAATTGAATCAAGCGGAGAAAACTGAAAGTGGACCTGAAGTTACTACTGGATTCGCAGGTTTGTTTATACAACTTAAGCTTAGTGGTAGTTTGCTAATGCATAGTTTGGCCATTGGCGATTACTGAATTAAGCCAATTGGTTTTACATGTCTTTCTCAAGGACTTCTATACACCACAATGGTGGCAGCATCAAGTTTTGAATTTAGTGTCCTTTGGTTACGAGGCAAGCCGTTTAGAGGATGAACTTTAACTAAGATAACTGAACATAATATTTAATGACGTAGTTGAATGTACTGTCAGAATCTTTAACTAAAAAATTTTCAAAACCCTTAGCTATGTAAGTCTTTGTTTCTAAAAATCTTCCTTTTCTAGATGTGATGACTGTAAGGAGAGAAGAAGTGGAGGACCTTACTGATGAAGATCTTAATAAGATGGTGGATGTAATACTGGAGGAGACGGACACAATCTGGATGTTTGAGCAAAAAGGTATCGCTGTGTCAGAGGAAAGTGAGGAATCTCAAATTATAAGTGAGTTTTAATCTATTGTTGGTATGGGTGTAGTTGTTGCATCCAAAGTCATTTGAATTAGGTTTAACCTGATTTAATACTTGTATGTTGTAATATTAACATTATCCTTACTGTTGTGTTTTGTGAATGTTACCAGAACTTGTTGCATAGGAGTCAATGTTAATACCACTCTGCAGACTGAATTGGAATGTCACTTTTTGATGGTTAGGCAACTTAGAGCATAGGTGTTCCATTTCTTACACCCTGTGTTTTTTTCAAGATTTTTCTCATTTTAGCTGTTAATAATAACTACCAGTCTTTTTATAGAACACACTGTTTTGTTAGTATTAAGTTTCTGTGATTATCTCAGGACCAAGAACACAGCATACGAAGAATTATGTAAAACTAAAGAGGCAACGATAGATTTGCCGAAAGAGGAATGCAGACTTTTAACTTTGCTCAGAAACACAAAGAAATACAAGCTGAGAAGGTGAATATGTTTAAAGTACCGGGTATTGTTTAATATTTTAAAACGGAATAAAAGTAGCATTTTTAGGACAACTGTTCTATTTTGACTCACATTCACATATACATACACTACTTAATTCTTTTTATAAAGTATAGGTAAAAGCTCTTACTGATAATTACATAACAATTGTATTACTTTGTGTGTGACATGCAATACTTTGGCAATAAAAAAAAATTATTAATGTTGTTTTGTACACCATATTTTGTTCAATTTTAATGAAATCAATTCTAGGTTGGTCTTACTGATGCTGCAATCAATGTAACATCATGGGACATGTACGACACATATGCATCTAAAGAAGAACCTCCCGCATCAGATTCAAATGAAGGGATCATTGAAAAGAGAGGGAGAAGCTTGGGAGGAGGAGGGGAGAGGAGAGGGAGTAGGGATGGGAGTGTGGGAACATCAAGGGTCACAGGTAGGTGTTTGTGGGGTGGAAAGGGGGGACCCTTCTTTTATGTATTTATATAAATGTTTTACGAAAGAAACAACAAAACATGATTTAATCTCAATGTAATGTCAGGGGCATTTAAATAAACGATGAAATGTGGTCAGGTTTTAAGCTTTAAAGTCCTGTAAATGCATAATATTTTTTATGTTTGCTTGTCCACACGCTGCAATGGTTTATTGACTGTTGGTATGAGTTTGGCAACCATGGATAAGTTACTGAGTTTTCTACTTTCTACAGAAAGCAGAGCAAGTATGTTGACAATGTCAGTGATGGGAGAACCTGAACCTGACCCATCTCCGCAACCTACAACTACTGAAACAAATGAAACAGGTGCGATGGTGACTGTTTGACAAAAAAAAGTGTTTTAATGTTTGCTTTATAACAGAATTAATAGAGTTCAATGTTTGGTAAGGCTACCATTCTGGACGCAAGTGTCATTAAGCAAGACATTTAACGAAAATTGCTCAGTGGTCACTAATTAATTGTCCAAATGCCGCCATACAGAGAAACACTCACAAAGTTGCATACCTGATAATTTGTAAACGGGTAAAAAAAACTTTTAAAGCTGTCTTGCTAAGTGAGGATAAACAATTACATTCAAGTTTAATTATCCCTACAGGTGTCAACCCTCAATGGGAGAAAATTTCTAACAGTGAAAGTATTTTAAAACACCTGGTTGTAATGGAAAGAGTGGTCACTGAGAATATCTATCAACCAAAGCAAGCTACATACAGAGGAATGTCTGTGTTAATAGGTATGCATGTGCATTGGATACCACTGCTTAGGTTTTGCTGGGAGTACTTCATTAACCTATGCGTTTGACCAGTGTTTCCCTACCTTTCATGGTATAGCTTCGCTTTTCAGAAATCCATAGCACCTATCGGTCTCTTGGTAGCCAAATGCCTGATCTTTCAATTAGCGATGCCCATAAATGAATTAGGCAGTTTTGTCTTTCATTAATTTACATCGAATGGCCTTCATAAAAAAATCCCAGTTTTGTTTCACCATATTTACGTCAATTGGCCTCTAAATGAAACCAGCCCATGAGCAGAGGTAGCAACCCAATAAAAAACGTGGTACACTGTTTGTTATTTATACACAGACCCCGATAAAGAAATGGAAGACGCTGAGAATGCCCCTGGAGGAGGTTCTCCCGATATTATGACAGCGATTGGTCCAACAATAGACAGGCTATGGTCATATAGCTCTCCTATGACGAAGGTAATTTTAATATGTATGCAACCTTTTAATTACTGTGGGCAGCATTTCTGATGATTAGCTGAAATCTTAAAGTTATGAATAGAAGTGGCAAGTATAATGTTTTCCCCTTTGGGCATACTTTATAGTTGTACATTTTTTCAAGTTCTCTACCCAGTTTCATTTTAGTAAAAATTCCTGCTAATAATCTTTCCAGGGTAGGAATGTATCCAGTATGACATGGAATAAAGTCAACCCCGATATTCTTGCTGTGGGTTACGGACAATTTGGTTTCAATGAACAAAATAAGAACAAAGGAAGTTTAACTTGTTGTTGGAACTTAAAGAACCCAGAAGTAAGTGTTTGTGAGTCTTAGTTGCAATTGAATCACATGTTGTATCTATACACCGCATGCTCATTGTCTAGTTATAACATGGGTGTCTTTTGATACACCTCATGCTCACTGGTTTATAACAGAGGTGTCTTCTCGTACATCTGATGCTCACTGTCAAGTTATAACCTGAGTGTCTCCTTTTTTACCAGACGCAAATGTACATGATGTTTTCATGTATCTCATGCTAACTGCCAAATTAAAACAAGTGTTCCTTCTTATTCACCGGACATAGGATATTCAGCTGTTCATAAACTCATACCTCTAAATTGTCTCAGTTCCCAGAGCGAGTTTTCCACAGCAAAGCTAGCGTTACTGCACTCGACTTTAGTTCAGTTTATCCCAACTTACTGGCTGTTGGTCTTTATGATGGAACAGTTTGTATTTACAATGTGAGGAACATGACTGACCAACCAGTTGTTGACAGTTTGTAAGTTTCTTACCGTTAACTGTTTGTATATTATCCAGTGGTATATATAATAAATTCTTGTAAACTTGTATATGTTAGTGTTTCTCAATCTTTTTCTAGTGCACCCAAAATATTTTGGTAGCTTGTGTTAATACTTACCTTAAACTGCCGGAGTTCACCATTAATATGTTTATCGTTTTAATGTTTTTTTTCATTTTCCAAGCGATTGCACTGGCAAGCACTCCAGTCCTGTGTGGCAACTATGTTGGATAGAAAGGGAAAGGGGTCTGGGTGAAGACAGAAGTGAAATACTGATATCAATATCAGCAGATGGTAGAGTGGTACAGTGGTCAATAAGGAAAGGTTTTGAATGTAGTGGTAAGTCATGGCTTGTGTTTTTGTTGATATGTTTAGCACTACTTTTTATCTTTTTATGGAACATTTTAAATAATAATAGCCATAAATCAGTAGCAAAGCTTTGGTAAAATCATTTTATGAAACAATATTTCACACAACTTTTTGTAAGCATTGTATACCTTACTATATCAGGTTTTTCTAAGTAGGTGACTCACTTTGAACCCAAGAGTTGTAAAGCACTAACTTAAACATTGAGCTAACTTTTGCCCATTGCTGTTGTAACCAGTTCTTAAAAGATCAGTAAAAGAAATGCAAACACCGTTTTTTGTCCCAACATGTTAGAATAGCATACTATAAGTATTTTCTTTCAGACTTAATGAAGCTGAAACGAACTGGAAGCAAGAACCCTCAGAAGAAGAAAGAAAAAGCTGAAGCTTTAATATCAAGACAAGCTCCAGGGATGTGTTTTGATTTTCATGCTAAGGTTTGCTTGTTAATGCTATGTTTGTAATGTATGTATAAGATACGTTGTATGCATGGTTGCATTTCTGAAGGTATTATAGTGTGGGTGGGCATACATGACCTTTGGTTGTTTTGGTCATTTTTATCCTTGTAGATGGAAACTTAAGTAACTTAGCAGTGGTTGCAACTTCAGTGCTCACAGTCAAGTTGCTGAAGCTATTGTAGTGTATGAATAAGCGGACCTGTTTTTTGTTTGGTTTAGTCGTTTATTTCCTTGTGGTGTGAACTTAAATGACTTATCAGTGATTGCCACTTCCCTGTCCACAGTGAGTTCATTCAGCTATTGTAGTGTGTATAAGTAGGCAGAACTTTTGGTTGTTTTGGTAATTATAACCTCGTTGATTGGAACTTGAGTAACTTATCAGTAGTTGCCACTTCCATGCTCACAGTTGCGTAACTTGCATTCCTGCATTGTGTGGAGAAGCAGACATGACATTTGGGGTGGGAATTCAAGTAACTTGTTCCTGGTCACCACCCTAATAGCTTAGCTGCTACTGATGTTTCAGTGTGTTATTGTACTCATATCCCCATCATTGTGACAGGACAGTAACATGTACTTGGCGGGAACTGAGGAAGGTCTGATCCACAAGTGTTCGTGTTCGTACAATGAACAATTCCTTGATACATACACAGGACATACAGGTCCTTTGTATAAAGTACGATGGTCACCTTATTGCCCAGACGTCTTTTTATCTTGCAGCTCTGATTGGAGCATACGGTAAGAAGTGTTCCAGTTGAACAAATTCAAACCATCCTCAATACTAGATGAGGCAAGAGTGAGTGTTATTACAAAAGTGGTCTTTAAATAACACTCCCACTTGTCTAATCTAATTCTAAAGATGGTGCAGCTTCAGTTGATCAACTTTAATAATCGCAATGTTAAATAAGACAACAGTGTTCAGACACACTTATAACACTCACTCTTGTGTGACTCTGTCATTTAACACTGGTGATAGTTAAAAATGAAATTTTTACAAATCTCAGTATTATATGAGACATGATTGAGTATTAACTTAACTATATTGTGCAAGGTTATGGAAACAAACTGAATTGAAGCCGGTGTTAAACTTCTTCTCCACCACAAAAGCTGTCCATGATATTTGTTGGTCACCTTATTCATCTACTGTGTTCTGTGCAGTGAATGAAGGGGCTGTGGAGATATGGGATCTAAAAACTAACACGTAAGATATATAGTGGTTATCACTATATGGTGAATTGTGTTACTTACTTATCTATGCCAGCCACTTCTATGGCTGTTGTAGAGCTGCTGAAGCTATTGCACTGGTTAGTTAAGCAGACATTACATTCAAGAACCTGTAGGAAATCATTGAGATAAATCATCGAACAATTTGCTGCATATAAGTATTTTTACACAAAGCACTTGATTTCAATGTTGCCACAACTCGAAACAGCTTGTCATTGTTAAAATAACCAGTAACTGGCAAAGTAATGAACATGACATAGGATTCCTGTGTTTGCCCTGGTTTTTCTTGGCATAAACAGTTGGTATATTCTTATCAAAAATCCTATCCACAGATTGGATCCTTTAATAACCAACCTAGCCAGTCCTGGGATGAAGTTTAGTTGCGCAATCTTCTCACTCAATTCCAACAGTGTCTTGGTTGGTGACAGTGATGGACACGTTTCTGTTTATCAACTTAGGAATATGTCAGATAAGAATGAAGATAAGGTGGGTGCTGTGTTTGTATTGTCATGGGTGAGAGCCCCCATGCACACAGACAAGCTAGTTTGGTCATATGGGTTGTATTTGTAACGATAGCGACTTATTAATGGTTACTGCTTTCATGCCCACAGTCAAGTTTCTGAAAATATTGCATTGTGTGGGTAGGCAGACATATATTTTGTTTGGTTTAGTCATTTATATTCATATCGGTTCGTGACTTTTCCATAGTTGCCACTTCCATGCTCACAGTGGAGTTGCTTACGTTAATGCTTTGTATTGAGAAACAGACAAAACTTTTAACTAAAACTTTGACACACATTAACTACACTCCCCATGTTATATATATTATTCTATAACTTAAATTAATAATTTCACCCAATACCAACAGGATGCATCTGCTTTATCAAACATCATGAATTCTACAATATCAAGTCAAGTTGACAAAAACTCAGATGAAAAAAGAAAAGAATAATTTTTATATAAAATACAGAATATATTTTTATAAACATTTTTAAATATTTTAATACAGCTAATTTATATTTAAATATTCCTTTCTTGGTATTGTTTTAAACTCCTAAAAGTCTTTTGTTTTGTTAGATAACTAGAATTATATTTATTTGGTCTTAATTTGGTTGGTTTGAACTCAGTACCTGTTTCTTCAATACAAATAACATCCATGATCCACCCAACTAACAACATTGATTTATGCAATAGTCATAATATTTACAAAACTCTTGTCAGTTTTGAAGGTAATGAGATTTTATAGCATAGATTCCGTTTAAACTTGGCATAACAAGTGTTGAAGAAAACAAATGTCTATTTATCATAATCTGTTTTATATTTTATCAGTTTAAACAAAATTAAAAACAATTATTTGCATAAAATAACCAACTAGTGGTAAAAAACGCAGCATAACATGATATGGAATCAAGAAGCATCAGAAAAAGAGACTTTACATGAATTAGGGGAAATCTATGTTTGCCAAAGGACCCCCATATAGAATAGAATATCATTAGATTGAACAAGGGTTTTTGAAAAACAGTGAAGGGTAAATAATATGCAGCATTTGATTCAGTCACATAAGTTACTGCTATCTTGATTGGTTCAAATTAATATCATTTCCATAATTTAGTTAGATCTCATATTCTCCTAATACAGCTAAGTGGTCTGAAGACATGACTTTATCCAGTATATGTCTTACTTCGTTGACACCAGGCGATGGCTCAGTTAAGTTAGGAGGCTTTAACATTGATGCATGGACCTCTGCCTGTTTTATTGTCATATCATTACTACAGACTTGAAGGTCCAACTTTGAGTATGACATGGGTTGAGCCATGTAAGACTTATCTTCATAAAGCATCTTGTCCACAGGCCATGGATTGAATGTACCAACATCCTTATTTGTTCTAATCAAATTATTCTGTGAATGTTTTATTACAAGTTTCGAAAACTGTAGCTCTTGTAGTTTAAAGTTTTTCATCTGCTGTTGAAATATTTCCTTGTCTTCATCAAATCGATTTAGATCTCCAGCAATAATAGTTGACACTGGTGGGTCAAGCTTATGGTTATCAATGTTGAGTGACATAAGAGCTTTCTGCTGCAGGTATTTCACCTCACCAAATGGTACAACATGTGATACGGCAACACACACCTGTAATAAAGCCAGGATTAGAGTAATGTGTCATCAAAATTTGAAAGTAGTATCTATAGAATTTTAAACAACACATAGACTTTTTAAGACACATTATGTACCACACTGTGTTTTAACTTTAATATAGATACAAGTTAATTCTATATATAGATACAAGTGAATATTTCTAACTTATTTAACTTAACATAGCTCAGTAGTATTGAGCATTTTAACACAAGCGTTCTATTTTAAACAGTTTACGTCTGCTTACAGATAACCACATTCGTAACTTTATGGTTGTTGATTGTTTTTTTTGTTTATCGGCTATCTTTTTGGACAGTCCATTAATGAGCACTAGGTTGGTTCTAAGTATGCAACCCAAGGACTCCTGTTTACAATAGTGTCAGACTGTCAGCATACAAAACACTATTCTCTGGTTTTATAGCAAGAGCTCCAACGCCATACTACCAATAATTCATAGACTTGACCTGCTTTTTAGTATCTTTATGTTGTAAATATACAATTCCAACACATCGTCCATGTTGATCACCTTGTATAGTTGAAAAAACATTTGATAAACATGGTTGGTTCTGTTCATTTACTGACACCCATTTGTGCTCCCATTTTGTCTGGTTCCATTTCTACAAAGAATACAGGTAAATACACTTTGGGACTATATATTTTCATATACATTAAACACATACAGTGAATTTATACAATTAAAAAAAATCATGCTAGCTGTCAATATAACTAGTTGCATTTTTACCGATTGTTTTGATATTGCAATAATGTTCCGGAATGACATGTCATTTTCATTGTTCCAGAACAATAAAACGAAAAATCCTTTATTTTCTAATAGTTGCTTTGTGAATTCAACTTTTTCTTTTATTCTAATCTAAAATTAAACAAAACAGATTATTTATTATTACTATATTGATAATAAATTAAGTTTTGTTACAAGAGATAATAAATTAAGTTTTGTTACATGTATTAATCACGGGCTTGGGGATTTGGTTGTTTTTACCAATGCTCCAACGTAAAAGTGCACCACACATGAAACCCAGTTCGTTTAGTTAACAGGGCTCTAAACACTCCTTCACACCTGAGAGGCTGAACCTATGCCGTATGTTAGCGTGTTGTAACGATGTCGATCTGGTGGTGTCGTTACGGCCTATCAAGTATCGTTAAAACGAAGAAGCTGGGACTATATACAGTTGACATGCGGGTTTAGGCTTTTTTAAGTCTTTACCTTACCTCATTTAACGCTATCACATCAGCCTTTAGTTTGGCCAAGTTGTCAATCGTGACTTTTATACGATTTTCGAAGGAAAATTCGTCGCCCAATGATGACGTTAACTTCACGCTATGTGTGTCACAGCTAACATTTTGCGATAAAACCCGCAATAAACAGCCCGACATATTTTAATTCAAACCTTTCAAAAATTTTTGATAATTATTAACTTTCGAAACGCAACAGCGACAGCTAAGTGCTGCCATAGATATCTATGTAGATTAAAGCAGCGTCGTAGAAAAGCCATAGGGTTTTCTATAGTCTTTGATAAAATATATTATTTTCTGGATTTTAGATGGACTCTTGTTTGACAAGCAACTTAAATCAAGCTACCATGTGTTTTTTAAATTATTTATATAATGAAGCACTGGGTGTATAGATAATGGGCTAAATCTAGTCTAAATCCCAGTTACGCTGGCTTGCCTCTCTGTAGGACAATTTGAATGAATGAATGAATCTAACTTATTTTTTATCCTTGCGTGTCCTGAAAACGACAGTCGTTATCACACGGGTTTAACACCTCGTGCCAGCTTACGAGTTACCATGTATGTTACTTCGTGCGTAATTTAGCATCACCAAAGAGCGTGCCTCTGTCAAAGGACGGTTCAGAGACGGAAAAAATGACACTTGTAAGTAACGATTACGCTTAAATATGGTCAGTTCTAAATAATAAAAACAGCACAGCGTCTCTCCACAACGGACCGGAATAACTGGCTCAATTGAGCTGTCATATGTCATGTCGGCTATCCGGTGTTGTTCCAAATTTCCAGTGGTAATGTCAGCGATGTAAAACATTTGTCAGTGCATGATATTTTTACATAGTTTTATCTTTGATTACGATAGCGAGGATTGAAGAATAAAACGAAATAACAGGATGTAGCGACAAAACGACAGTCGTACAAACATACTTTTACGGTTAAAAACATGTTTACATTTACTTGGATAAAAGAAGCGCGGTCGCAATCAACGAGGCATAGGCTATTTGTTGTTTACTTATATACTATTTTTTGAGTAAATGAAAGAAAGGTATATGCATAAATAATTTGGCAATCTAATATTTAAACTATATATTTCACACAACTTTATTGAAAGGTAAGCCCATGAAAATGTTTTAACGTGCAGGTTACAGCAAAAATTAAACTGCTTTGTAAACCACTGAAGTGGACGACCTGGCCAAATTAAACTGCGCCCTACTTTTGGTAAGTATTTAACATCGTGTTCCTCGTTTCGAGAAAAATAATGATTGACATCAGAATCACGAAAGGAAAACAATTGTTTCAGCAGAAGCGAGCAACAAAATCTTTTTCCAAAAACCCGTATCTGTTATACTCTGAAATTAGCAGGATTTGAGTGTATAAAAAGAGGCTTATTTCAAGATTTTGCATTCAGTTTCTTGTCTTAACTCAACAAGATGAGGGTTGCTTGCTTTATCGCTCTTTTGTTCGTGAATGCTGATGCAGCGTGGTTATTCGGTGATGACGACCACAGTGCTAACGCTGGTGTTGGTGCGTCAGTTGACTTACCTCTCCTAGGACCTGTTGGCGCTTCGCTTGGAGGTTCTCTCGGCAGTATGCTGGTAATCACGCATGTACATGCGCTGGTCCAGGTGCTGGTGGAAACGATGGTCTTGGTGGTGGACTTGGTGCCTCTGTCGATTTGCCATTCATTGGACCAATCGGTGCTTCCTGGGCGGATCTCTTGGCGGACACAGCGGCCACGGGGCCACGGGGGCCATCAATGGCTCGGCGGTGCCATAAATGGTTTGTTCGGTGGGAAAGGAGGAAAAGGAGGTAAGGAGGAGGTAAAGGAAAAAGGAGGTAAAGGAGGAAAAGGAGGTAAAAGAAGAAAGGGGGAAATGGAGGGCTCGGTGCCTCTTTCGGTGGTCTTCTTGGTGGAAATGGTGGACACGGTGGACTCGGTGCTTCTTTGGGTGGTCTCTCGGTGGAAATGGTGGAAATGGTGGACATGGTGGACTAGGTGCTTCTTTGGGTGGTCTTCTCGGCGGAAATGGTGGGCTCGGCGCTTCTTTAGGCGGTCTTCTAGGTGCAAATGTGGAATCGGTGCATCTTTGGCGGTATTCTCGGTGGAAAGTGAACTCGGTGCCTCTTTGGGTGGTCTTCTCGGTGGAAATGGTGGAATCGGTGCATCTTTGGCGGTCTTCTCGGTGGAAATGGTGGACACAGCAGTGGACACGGTGGGCTCGGTGGTGTTATAAACGGTCTCTTCGGTGGTAATGGCGGACACGGCGGTAAAGGTGGCGGCAATGGCGGGCTACGACTGGCGGAAACGGTGGTATTTCAATTGATGTTACTGGCTCCGGTAACGGTAATGGTATTGCTACACCAACAGGTAATGGAAACGGTGGTTTTTCAATCGATCTTACTGGCTCCGGTAGCGGGAATGGAATTGCTACACCAACAGGCAGTGGAAACGGTGGTCTTTCAATCGATCTAGCTGGCTCCGGTAACGGTAATGGTATTGCTACATCAACAGGCAGTGGAAACGGTGGTCTTTCTGTGGATCTATCTGGCTCCGGTAGCGGTAATGGTATTGCTACACCAACAGGCAGTGGAAACGGTGGTCTTTCAATCGATCTAACTGGCTCCGGTAGCGGTAATGGTATTGCTACACCAACAGGCAGTGGAAACGGTGGTCTTTCTGTGGATCTATCTGGCTCCGGTAGCGGTAATGGTATTGCTACACCAACAGGCAGTGGAAACGGTGGTCTTTCAATCGATCTAACTGGCTCCGGTAGCGGTAATGGTATTGCTACACCAACAGGCAGTGGAAACGGTGGTCTTTCTGTGGATCTATCTGGCTCCGGTAGCGTAATGGTATTGCTACACCAACAGGCAGTGGAAACGGTGGTTTTTCAATCGATCTTACTGGCTCCGGTAGCGGTAATGGAATTGCTACACCAACAGGCAGTGGAAACGGTGGTCTTTCAATCGATCTAACTGGCTCCGGTAGCGGTAATGGTATTGCTACACCAACAGGCAGTGGAAACGGTGGTCTTTCTGTGGATCTATCTGGCTCCGGTAGCGGTAATGGTATTGCTACACCAACAGGCAGTGGAAACGGTGGTTTTTCAATCGATCTTACTGGCTCCGGTAGCGGTAATGGTATTGCTACACCAACAGGTAATGGAAACGGTGGTTTTTCAATCGATCTAACTGGCTCCGGTAGCGGTAATGGTATTGCTACACCAACAGGCAGTGGAAACGGTGGTCTTTCTGTGGATCTATCTGGCTCCGGTAGCGGTAATGGTATTGCTACACCAACAGGCAGTGGAAACGGTGGTTTTTCAATCGATCTTACTGGCTCCGGTAGCGGTAATGGAATTGCTACACCAACAGGCAGTGGAAACGGTGGTCTTTCTGTGGATCTATCTGGCTCCGGTAGCGGTAATGGTATTGCTACACCAACAGGCAGTGGAAACGGTGGTCTTTCTGTTGATCTTTCGGGCTCTGGTAGCGGTAATGGTGAAGCTCCAATTACTGGCGGAAGCGGTGGTGTTTCAATTGATCTTACTGGCTCCGGTAGCGGTAATGGTATTGCTACACCAACAGGCAGTGGAAACGGTGGTCTTTCTGTGGATCTGTCTGGCTCCGGTAGCGGCAGTGGTGTAGCCCCAAATGGCGGAAACAGTGGTATTTCAATTGATCTTACTGGCTCTGGTAGCGGCAATGGTATTGCTACACCAACAGGTAATGGAAATGGTGGTCTTTCAATCGATCTTACTGGCTCCGGTAGCGGTAATGGTATTGCTACACCAACAGGCAGTGGAAACGGTGGTCTTTCTGTGGATCTGTCTGGCTCTGGTAGCGGTAATGGTATTGCTACACCAACAGGTAGCGGAAACGGTGGTCTTGGATTCAACATTAGTTTTGGTCCTACTGGAGCTACCACTGGCGGAACCAGCGGCAGCACAACTGGTGAAAACGGTGGATTCACATTTAACCTTGGCGGAACCGGCGCCGCCACAACTGGCGAAGCAACAACTGGTGGGGACGGCGGACTTTCTGTTGATCTGACTGGCTCTGGTAGCGGTAACACAGGTGCTACAACTGGCGAAACGGAGGAGCTACAACTGGCGGAAACGGTGCTTTCACCATTAATTTTGGTCATAATGGAGCTACCACTAGCGGAAACACCGGAGCTACTTCTAACGGAAACAGTGGCGCTACAACTGGAGGGAACAGTGGTTTCAACTTTAATTTTGGTCATAATGGAGCTACCACTGGCGGGAACGGTGGTCTTTCTATTAACCTTAATGCAATGGTGGTGCCGGTAATAGTGCAAACGGCGGCGCTTCTGCTGGTGAAAACGGTGGTCTCGGTGCTGGTCTTGGTGCCTCTGTCGATCTTCCACTTATTGGACCAGTTGGTGCTTCCATCGATGGTAACGTCGGTGGCAATGGTGGTGTTTCCGGGGGTGGAAACGGTGGTATCGGTGCCTCTGTCGATCTCCCACTTATTGGACCAGTTGGTGCTTCAATCGGTGGTAACGTCGGTGGTAATGGTGGTGTTTCTACTGGTGGGAACGGTGGTATCGGTGCCTCTGTCGATCTTCCTCTTATTGGACCAGTTGGTGCTTCAATCGGTGGTAACGTCGGTGGTAATGGTGGAGTTTCTACTGGTGGAAACGGTGGTATCGGAGCCGGTCTTGGTGCCTCTGTCGATCTTCCCCTTATTGGACCAGTTGGTGCTTCCATCGGTGGTAATGGTGGTGTTTCTGCTGGTGGAAACGGTGGTCTCGGTGCTGGTCTTGTGCCTCTGTCGATCTTCCCCTAATTGGACCAGTTGGTGCTTCCATCGGTGGTAACATCGGTGGTAACAGTGGCGCTTCCGTCGGTACCTCTACTACTACTTTGTTGGTCATTCCGGGAATCATCCAGCAGGTTGGCAGTGGAACAACAAAAGGTGAGTTGAACCTCAAACATTTCAACATTTTAATAAAAAATATTAATATCCATCTGATTTTAACACTCGCTAAACCTTTCCATCTTTATTTACAGAATGCCAGCTGATCTTGCCGGTAAGTTACTTTGTTGAAATATAAGGCTACTTCAGTATAGTTTTGTTATTTTTTACTAAATTTCTCTTTATTAAATCTTAGACGAAATGCTGGAGAATTATCTTAATGAACTTCTTCAGTAATTCGAGTGATTCGATACGAACGGTAAAAATAATATATTTAAGCTTGTTTGAAAAGTTTTAAATGTGATGTCA
Organism: Ciona robusta; assembly: GCF_009617815.1. NCBI lineage: Eukaryota > Metazoa > Chordata > Ascidiacea > Phlebobranchia > Cionidae > Ciona > Ciona robusta. The sequence continues at coordinate 4,970,744 of NC_143242.1, read as the reverse complement.
ATATTATAGTTTTATCCCAAACAGTCTACATATTAAAGGGCCTAAACACACCCCACGTCACTTTTATTTTTTATGGTAAATTCATAAAGCGACCGTTTTATTGATTCCAAAAATACTTTGCTTATTAAAATTGGTCCAGTATAGGCGGAGATATTCGTCCTCAAACAGTGATCTCTAGCGCTATCTTTTTTTTACTACGAGCTCCGTGATTGTGACATAGGAACGTACTAGTCACGTGACTGATTCATTCGTAAAAGCGAAACCTGCGTTTTTTTGTGCTTTTTTGCGTTTTTTTTGTTCTCTCGTTTTTCGCTGAAAACACTGCCTCTCGCCTTTTTGAATGAGAGCGGCCACGCTTCAACAATTTTGTCACGTGGGTAGTACACTTCTCAATTTTTTTCGCCACGCAACTTTCAAATCAGTTTTTTTGAATTTCACGGTGTTTGAGCTGGAATATCTTTGGTTATACAGAACCGATTAAAACAAGTAAGGTGTCGTTGGAATTAGAAAAACACACTCTATCGATTAAAGCGAAGTACATTTGGGGTGTGTTTAGGCCCTTTAATATATGGCATAAGCACTAACTGTGTTACGTCTGTGTTGAATTGTGACATCATAATTAAAATAAACATTTTATACATTATAGACTTCTTCAATTGATTACGGACAATGATTCTAGCCAAGCTGATGCAAAATATTTGCTGAAGTTGCGTCTTTTCTTTTATTTTTCTTACAATATTTGGACAAGGAATACAAGAAATGCATACTAATAACACTTGTGGTCGTTTGAAGTTGCTGTATATAAACTTAAAATTTAAACAGCGCATTAATAGATAGCATATATATGTATAATACCGGCGATATCCATGGTTTAGACATAACTGTGTGCACTGTACTCAAATTGACGGTAAACTTGCAGGATGTGTAAAAGTGCCTACCATAACTATTAAGTCACTCCAAAAAGTAGAAGAGCCGTAGTTTAGCTTTAGTAAATATGCTAGCTATTAGGTTTCTGCATGAGATATATAATTTGTATAACCAAAAGTGACTATAGGCTGCTTTGTTGGAGCCAAAGCCTCTATATAAACATGTTTTTCACATAAAATTGTTCCTTGAACCATGAGGGCAGTTATATGTATGACATGTATATAGTTAAAACATGCAGATATACAGTCGCAATCTGAATTTCCAAACCTTATATAGTTTTTAACTCTGAAGACACCACACGATCTTTCCTGCAGAATAATACCTCAAACATCGAAACACACGTATGTTGTATGCATTAATTTTATTTCTTGTCCAAATATTCAAATAACTGCAAAGCAAGAGAAAAACGCCAGCAAATATTTTGCATCAGTTTGGCAAGAATTGTTTTCCGTATCCGTTGAAGAAGTCTAAAATATTAGATGTATTTGTTTTTTAGTAGGATGTATTTAGGGAATTTTCTATGTCATTCAAGATTTTTCACGTTAACTATACAACATTTTGTTTAAATCCGTAAATGGAGTAAAAATGCAATAACTTACCGACTGGCTGTTTAATGAAATAGATCTTCAATAGAACTGTCCAATTCGTCTAAATATTGAAACAAAGGTTAGCATGAGGAAAAAATGGTGTACAGACTTTGTGGTTATATAGCCAGTAAGCTGACAGCCAAGATTATTTATTTGGACAAGCCGTACATTCATGAAATTAACTTACCAGCAAGGGCAGCTTGGAGTCTGTGAAAAATAAATAAAAAATTAGAAAAAAAGAAATTTGTAGATATCAACCTAATTATTACAGACTTAGATTATTGTAAGAATAAGGCACCTTTTGTTGTTCCATCTGAATCCACCTCCGGAACCACCGCTGGAACCACGCCGTTACCACCGACGTTGGCACCAATGTTGGCACCAATTGGCCCAATAAGTGGGAGATCAACGGAAGCACCGAGACCACCACCGATCCACCATTTCACCCCCAGAAGCACCACCGGAAGCACCGCCGTTACCACCGATGTTGCCACCAATGTTGGCACCAATTGGTCCAAGGAGTGGGAGATCTACGGAAGCACCGAGTCCACCACCGAGTCCACCGTTTCCACCAGCAGAAGCACCCCCGGAAGCTCCACCAGATGCACCGCCGTTACCACCAACGTTGCCACCAAATGTTAGCACCAATTGGTCCAATAATTGGTAGATTCACGGAAGCACCAAGACCACCACTGAACCAGCCACCTCCAGAACCTCCACCGTTTCCATTTGCTGAAGCACCACCGTTTCCGCCATGCGTAAGGTCGACGTTGATAGCGCCGCTTCCTCCACCAGAACCACCGCCATTTCCACCACCTGAAGCACCACCGTTACCGCCATGAGTGAGGTCGACATTGATAGTGCCACTTCCTTCACCAGAACCACCGCCATTTCCACCACCTGAAGCGCCACCGTTACCGCCATGAGTAAGGTCGACGTTGATGGTGCCGCTTCCTCCACCAGAAGCACCACCATTTCCACCAATTGAAGCACCACCGTTACCGCCATGCGTAAGGTCGACGTTAATAGTGCCGCTTCCTCCACAGAAGCACCGCCGTTTCCACCAGCATGAGTTAAATCGACGTTAATCCCGCCGCGCTTCCACCAACACCAGAACCACCAGCACCGCTTCCGCCATGAGTCAGGTCAATGTTGATGCCGCGTTTCCACTGCCAGAAGCACCGCCGTTCCCACCACCTGAAGCACCGCCGTTTCCGCCATGAGTCAAATCGACGTTGATACCGCCGTTTCCACCAACTGAAGCACCACCATTTCCGCCATGAGTCAGGTCAACGTTAATCGCGCCGTTTCACCAGTAGTAGCTCCACCATGACCACCCCATTACGCCGATAGAAAGTCTACCGTTACCGCCACCATTTCCACCAAGAAGACCGCCCAAGAGGCAACAATTCCACCGAGGCCACCGTTTCCACCGGTGTTACCGCACCATTGCCACCAAGAAGACCGCCTAAAGAGGCACCGAGACCACCATTTCCACCAAGAAGACCGCCCAAAGAGGCGCCGAGACCACCGTTACCGCCACCCATTTCCACCAAGAAGACCACCTAAAGAGGCACCGAGACCGCCGTTTTCCACAAGAAGACCACTAAAGAGGCACCGAGACCACCGTTTCCACCAAGAAGACCACCTAAAAGAGGCACCGAGACCACCATTTCCACCAAGAAGACCGCCCAAAGAGGCGCCGAGACCACGTTACCGCCGCCGTTTCCACCAAGAAGACCACCCAAAGAGGCACCTAGTCCACCATTTCCACCGATACTACCACCACATTTCACCGTGTCTCCGCCTCCGCCGAGTCCACCACCAAGACCACCGTTTCCACCAACACCTGAACCGGCGCATGTGCATCCATGACCGTGACCGCCACCATTACCGCCGAGAGAACCGCCATGGAAGCGCCAACAGGTCCTAAATAGGTAAGTCCACTGACGCACCAAGACCACCACTGGCACCACGGTTATCTCCACGAATAGCCAACCATCTACATTTACAAACAAAAGAGCTAAGAAGCAAGCAACTCTCATCTTGTTGAGTTGAGACAAGAAACTAAATGCTGAATCTTTAAACGGTACTCTTTTTATACACTGAACATACTTCATAGTAACTGCTTTTGCTCTTGGTTTTTGGAAACCTATGTTCATGTGACTGCTGCTTGGAAGTTGTTTTCATTTCTTGAGGATGCTGTCAATCATTAATTTTCTTGAATCAGGAATATAAAATTACCAGCTCATTGAATGGTATATACGTTAAATGGTTTATAAAAGTATTGAGCTTTTATAATCGATTATGTTACTGCGCAGAGTAAGCTCAAGTGGGGACAACAACATAAGTAAAAAAAAGCTTTTAGTTGTTAGAGTCATGCGTTTCTTATTCAGAGGACATCGAGTTTGCTACTACCTTAAGGGTGCATTATAGTGATTGCTCAAGTTACCAATTATTTAAACAATTAACCAGATAGCTTTACAGTTGCCAAGTCTAAGTTTATAGATATGTATGTAACTGATGTTTGTGAGTGAAAGCTATACAAACAAACCTATAGGTGTGCAGCACGAATTTCTGTATGAAAGTATGACGCTCTGTTAAGAACGCTAAATGCCCAACACTCAAGAGTAAATAAATACTATTTTCTGATTTCTGTTAGAATAAGAACCGCAGTTTCTCCAAAACTTTCTTAGGAATGCTTCATATAAAGTGACGTTCCAACAGAGCTTCAACATTGTTGGCAGTTCTCTGTGAAAACGAAGACAAGGCGGGGACATCTTGGCATGTCATGAGACTCATGACAGCTTAATTAGTTCTGGAGATATGGTCTGTTGTGATAACAATAATAAAGGTATGTTTGTATTAAGTGGTGGTTGAATACGATTGTGGTGAAATGGGTTTCTATAAAATGAATGAGTGAACGTTACTTAATTATCCTCGCGTGGCGGGACAACTTTTTGTAATATAGTTGTTCGGTTTCATCTATACCGCGGCGCTGTATACGAGTTACCACGAATGTTACGTGGTGAATAATGTTGTTGTTGCATGGCTGAAATTTGGTATTAGTGATTTCAGCAATTTATCTGTGTCGTTGAAGAACATACGCGTCCACAACGATAGCGGTATTGAGCGTCGGTGCCGATATCTTCTAACATAGCTCTAGTAACATCACCATTCAAGACTTTCCATAAAATATTGATTTAATGATACCGTTTAGGGCAAATAATGGTCGACAGTAGCACCGCCAACGGGAAAGAATATTGAAGTCGCCTGATTTAATTGTCCTTCTGTTAAGTGCACTAAGCCTATACTGCTAACGAAGCAGTATGTATTAATTTATTGTAATATACATAATAAAAGTTTCAAGAAATTTAACAACTTAATAGAGTGAACTGCCGTTATAGTTCTTGTATTGTTTAACTAACTTACAAGTATAGTCTATTCGTAGTTTAGCTTACTCTGAGGTTTCTGTATTGAAAGAGACTGTTTGCTGGTTGGCCGATTCATGTTAATGTCCTGCTTAGTTAAAAATACAGGCCTACAATGGCAGCATCGATTTTACAACTAGAGATGACTAACGATGCTGTTTAACCAATGTGTTTGGGATATTGGGTTAATAGAGATAAATGACATAACTCGTAATTGCGTCCTTAGGCTTTGCGGTTTGGTGCACACCAAATAATAAAAATACCGGAGTTTTACACATTATATGTCCCAATTCGTCTAATTTAATTTAATTACTAATTGGTTAAACTCGACCTTTTACAAAACTTGCAGTGGGCTGCAGCTTCGTACGACGCGCGACGTTTGTTAAGTGACAAAGCCACAAATACGAGTATACGCGATGTGCATAAAGTAACAATGTATGGTATTACTTTAAGTGATGTTGTTATAGTAGATAAAGACCGAACTCTTATAAAATATGACGTTTTTTGGGGGATACCACGAAAAACGCATGAGGATTTGTTTACGGATTCGTATAAACCGTGTAGGTGTAAATGAATGTAACTTGCTTTATTCTCGTATGGCCGGAAAACGAAACTTTAGAGACAATTTTATAACTGGAAATCCAGCGGTTCCAACTTTCTTACAGAAGCAAACCTTAAACAGCGAAATACACGTAGTTTGTATGCATTTATTTATTCCTTGTCCAAATATTTAAAAACAACTGCAAAGCAAGAGAGAAAACGCCAGCAACTATTTTGCATTATTTTGGCTGGAATTGTTTCTTGTATCCGTTGGAGAAATCTAAAATGTATAATGTTTTAGTAAGATTTTATTTGGGAATTGTTATGCATTCAGGTGTTTTTGTTGGGTCAACCATCGACATTTTCGTTTGAATCCCTAAAGACTTTCTAGCGGTAAAATGCAATGACTTACCGATAGGATATTTACTGAAGGAGGTCTTCAATAATTGTCTAATTCGTCTAAAATATTGAAACAAAGATTAACATAAGTTAAATATGAATTTATTTGATAGAAGATAACACAAACAATAGGATAACGAAGTGGCTTCGAAATGGTGTACAGACTTAGCGGTTACGTAGCCAGTAAGCTAAGATTATTTATTTAGGCAAACCGTACATTCATAAAAGTAACTTACCGGCAATGGCAGCTTGGAGTCTGTGAAGAAAAAAAAAGAATTAGAAACTAAGATATCAACCTGTTAATTCACTTCGATTATTGTAAAAATTAGTCACCTTTTGTTGTTCCAACTAAAACCGCCTCCGGAACCACCGCCGTTACCACCGACGTTGGCACCGATGTTAGCACCAATTGGTCCAACAAGTGGGAGATCCACGGAAGCACCAAGACCAGCACCGAGACCACCGTTTCCACCAGCTGAAGCTCCACCGTTTCCACCAGCAGAAGCACCCCGTTACCACCGAGATTGCCACCGATGTTAGCACCAATTGGTCCAATAATTGGGACATCCACGGAAGCACCAAGACCACCACCGAACCAACCACCTCCGGAACCTCCACCGTTTCCACCAGCTGAAGCACCACCGTTTCCACCAGCAGAAGCACCACCGTTTCCACCGATGTTGCCACCAATGTTGGCACCAATTGGTCCAAGGAGTGGGAGATCCACGGAAGCACCGAGACCACCGCCGATTCCACCGTTTCCACCCCCAGAAGCACCACCGGAAGCACCGCCGTTACCACCTAAATTGCCACCGATGTTAGCACCAATTGGTCCAAGAAGTGGGACATCCACGGAAGCACCAAGGCCACCATTGAACCAACCACCTCCAGAAGCTCCACCGTTTCCACTAACAGAAGCACCGCCGTTACCGCCACCTGAACCAGTAAGGTCGACGTTGATTCCGCCATTTCCACCAGCTGAAGCACCACCGTTACCACCGCCGTTACCACCGATGTTGCCACCAATGTTGGCACCAATTGGTCCAAGGAGTGGGAGATCTACGGAAGCCCCGAGACCACCGCCGAGTCCACCGTTTCCACCAGCAGAAGCACCACCGTTGCCACCTAAATTGCCACCGATGTTGGCACCAATTGGTCCAAGAAGTGGGACATCCACGGAAGCACCAAGGCCACCGTTGAACCAACCACCACCGTTTCCACCAGTTGAAGCTCCACCGTTTCCACCAGCTGAAGCACCACCAGAAGCACCGCCGTTACCGCCGATGTTGCCACCAATGTTGGCACCAATTGGTCCAAGCAGTGGAAGATCTACGGAAGCACCGAGACCACCGCCAAGTCCACCGTTACCACCCCCGGAAGCTCCACCGTTTCCACTACCGGAAGCACCACCGTTACCACCTAAATTGCCACCGATGTTAGCACCAATTGGTCCAAGGAGTGGGACATCCACGGAAGCACCAAGACCACCATTGAACCAACCACCACCGTTTCCTCCCCAGAAGCTCCACCGTTTCCACCAGCTGAAGCACCGCCGTTGCCGCCGATGTTGCCACCAATGTTGGCACCAATTGGTCCAAGGAGCGGAAGATCTACGGAAGCCCCGAGACCACCGCCAAGACCACCGTTTCCACCCCCAGAAGCACCACCGGAAGCACCGCCGTTACCACCTAAATTGCCACCGATGTTAGCACCAATTGGTCCAAGAAGTGGGAGATCCACGGAAGCACCAAGACCACCATTGAACCAACCACCTCCGGAACCTCCACCGTTTCCACCAACAGAAGCACCGCCGTTACCGCCACCTGAACCAGTAAGGTCGACGTTGATTCCGCCGTTTCCACCGCCTGAAGCGCCACCATTGCCGCCCCCGTTAACGCCTATATTAAGTCCACCACCAAGACCACCATTTCCATCAGCACCTGGACCGGCGCATGTGCACGCATGACCGTGATCACCACCACTTCCTATTTCAATTCGCTCACCACCACTTGTACCATGGTCATGTCCACCGAATATCCAACCATCTACATTTACGATCAAAAGAGCTAAGAAGCAAGCAACTCTCATCTTGTTGAGTTAAGACAAGAAACTAAATGCCGAATCCTGAAATGAGGCTCTTTTTATACACTAAGCATACTTCAGAGTAATTGCTTTTGCTCCTGTTTTTTTAGAAAACCTTTATGACTACTGCTTGGAAGTTCTTTTTATTTCGCGGTGTTGCTGTCAGTCATTATTTTCCTTGAATCGGGAATGTGACATCACCAAAGGGTTTATAGAAACGCTCGTTTGCCTTTATAGTTATGTAAATGTTCAGAGTAAGCTTAAGTGGGTTATGGCTCAAGTGTAGCCTACTTTTTGCGCTCTTTGTCGTGTCACACTAGAATCACAACATGCTAACAACAGGCGTGAGAAGGAGACGCATTAGCCGGACATTAGGGCGACGGTTTCTTCATCAGAAGACACTGGGTTTGCTGCTACCATTGTAGATGTATTGTGGTGGGTGTAATACTAGGCATATACTTGTTTAAATTGCTAATAATACAAAACAGTCACCTGGTTGCAGTTCTACAGTCGGTAAGTCTAAGATAGATATGTATGATATACATACCCTAATATGTTATATGCGACAAAGCTACGTACAAATTTACATATGTAGTAACATGCAAACCAGCACGATGTTTATGAAATATGACACCCTGTTAAAAAGTTTCTCGTCACTCAATAATAAATAAGATACATTTTCTCATTATGTCAGAATGAAAAGCGCCTTTTCTCCATAACTTTCTTAGGAAAGCTTCATATAAAGTGACGTTCCAACAGATCTTTCACATAGTTGCCAGTTTTTCAAGAAAACGAAGACAAGACCGGGACATCCTGGCATGTCATGACAGCTTAATTAGTTCTGGAGGTATGGTCTGCTGTGATAACAGTGATAAAGATAAGTTTACATTGAGTGTTGCGGTTTTTGGTAGAAGATTTATAAACAATAAATGAGTAAATGTCTCTTATTTATCGTTGCATGGCGAGGCAACTGTGGCAGTTATAACACGTTTGTTATGTATATGGTTGTGGAAGATGGGACGCCCTCTCATTATATTTTTATGTCCTATTTGCTGGTGAACAAAGATCATTCAAAGAATTAAAAGACCGTCCAGTCGTTAACTGCTTTAAATACGATCAGGTTATTGGATATTATGCGCTAAAGTCGTCCCGTCTTCCCTTACCCTACTATATACCATATACCTCGCGGTGCCTGTTTACGATGTGAGTTTGTGGGTGACTTTTTTGTTGTTTCTGCATAGCTGAGGAGTTTGAACAACCCATTACTAGTCAATTTGGGTGTCTTGCTTCAGGTGTCTTGCTTGAGCAATTTAAGTGTGTAAGCTTCAATTCACAGGCCCACAACGGTGGCACTATCAAGCATCTGTGCCAGTTTCTTCTAAACCCCTGTTACATCAACATTGCATAGTTTCTATGAAACGTTTAAATTTTATTTTAATTGGTATGCTGTTACTGTTTCGAGGGAAATAATGACTAAAAGCAGCACCGCGAACGGGAAGAAATATTGACGGCGCCTGCGATTTGATGGACCGTCTGTAAAGCGCAAGTATACTGTTAGACTTAAAGTATTATTTTATATTTTATTGTAATAGCCAAAGTTCGTTGATACTACATACGTACATAGTACTTATATATGTAAATGTTTATCATTATTACCTCTATGTTTAGTTTTTGTTGTGGAAAACATAGAGAACTTATACATCGTGGTTTTGTCTATCAGTCGGGGTCGGCCACGGTTGTGGTCGGTTGTTTATGACAAGTATTTGTTGTACTTGTACACAGTGTTTAATATTATGCCTTGGCATAAAGTTTAATGTGGTAGAATTTGTGTGATACAAAAAATTATAGTTGTTTTACGTGTAAAACTAAGAAAGTACCACAAATTAAACAACCGAAAGTAAACAGCCGTTAGTTCCTGTTTAGGATGTTTTAACGTTAACGTGACAGGCCAAGTTTGTGTATTGTTTTAAAGTACATAATTGGTGCTACTAAAAAGTCTCAACTTTTTGCCCGTCTTTAATTTGCTCGGAGTTCACCAGAGCATTCATCGATTTTTGGAATTCTTAGCACAAAAATTATACTTTAACATACTTGTCATACTATAGGACATAGGTACAACGTACACTTAACACCTCGGTACACTTCATAGCCATACTACTTTCTTACCATAAACCCGTGTTACAGGGCTTGCAGAAAACATCACAATTTAAATTCTGAATGATGGTATCTAAACAAATTGTTAATATTGTATTTATGTGAGAAACGAAATGCCTCCGACTGTAGTTCAACTTACACATCGACTTTTGCAAATAATCAACAAAGACGGGACTGTAAGTCAATTTTAAGTGCTGGTAAAGAGCCTTCTGCTATGTTATTGGTACCTATTAAACACCAAACACAGCCACTGACCCCTGAACCATAATAACCAAGTACATTGCTTTTTTGGTCTCCCGTTATTTGCTATGACACCACAGTAGGACTTACCAAGTTCTGCATCAGTAGTTTTATCATCTGACTTTAAGACATATAAACTTGTAATTAAAAGTGTATTTTTTTATAATTTACCTTGCGGACCAAACCAACCTAATCTTGTATGTTTGCCCATTCATTAACTGCATTAGCTACTCTAACTTGACTGTGGGCATTGGAGTGGCAACCATGATTAAGTCACCCAAGTTTTTACCAACAAATACATAAATGATCAAACCAACCAAAAGTCATGTCTGCTTACCTACACAGTACAATAGATTTAGCAACTTGTTACTTGACTATATGGATCATGTGAGTGATAACCACGGATAAGTCACTCAAGTTACCACCTACAAAAATGTTTATTACAGATTTCGGATCAAGACGTTGCATTAGAGATTATAGCCATGCTGGAGACCACTGTCATATCATGTGAGGAATTAGAGGTAATATAATATGGGATAGCATATACATTTGCTTGTCTTGAATGGTAACATGGGTTTGGACAGACCATTTGGTGTAAAAAAGTTAGCGTAAAAAGTTTACTGTAGCCAGAATTTCTGTAAAATAAGGTCCCATGACATGAACAATGGGATGTTTCAACATTTTTTGTTTTGGAATAGTTTACTCATTTAACTTAGTTTGTATTCAGGCTTATTGTACAGGGGTAAAGGGCTAGAATGCTGAATCTTGACCAGAGATATTGGGTTTGAGGCTTGGTGCTTCTTCTTTAATGGGTGTTTGTGTCCCAGATCAAATATAGTTGCTCCCACCAGAGTCAAATGCCTAATCTGCTGTTCAAATTGTCAGACAAACAGTTAAACAAAGTGCCACAAAGTTTCATACATAGTAAAGCGGCACAAGCTTTTTGAATTAGAACAGCCTTATTATAACCAATTATGTTCACTTGAATAAATTAGTTACATTCATTCTCAGAACGGATTTTAAATGATACTTATAACACAGGAGACAAGGCTTGGAAAATACATCAACGATGTTCGTAGAGCCGCCACTGATACTTCAATACAAAGACGAGCGAAAAAATTAATAAAAACTTGGCAACAAATGATCCAGGTTAAGGTAGGTTTTTATGTGAAGGTATTTCTCATTTAAGATATTGGACTTTTTTTATGTGCAGGAATTTCTCATTTAAGATATAGTTATTAAGTTATTTCATTACTTATCTGTTATTTAACTGTAAAATCTAAAAATATCCATTTTTTATATAACTGTAAAAAGTAATATCACATCACAATAAATCTGGGGTACAAGATAATATGTCTCCATTATTTTTAGTCATACTTTGTTGTTTGTTGACCATTTTAGTTTGATTTTGTTCATTTCGTCATTTTTTGTACCTATTCCATGTGTGTAAGGTGAGGGGTTATATATATATATTGGATAGTTTTCATGTAACTGTTTAAAAACCCATATGTTTACTACTTGCACTAGTTATATTTTATTAAGCTCATACAATTCTGGATTGGTAGGCCAAAAGATGTTTGTGTTAATATTAAAAGGATTACTGGTGTTATACCTATAACCTATACTAAGCACTTATGTGTGCCAAACCCATGAAAACTAAACTGAAAATACATTGTGTATTTGTGTAGCTGGAGGCTGTTGCACTCTATCTGTATTTTGTTAAAACTAAAATTCTGTTTTAGAAGCGACCCAAAACTGTGCCTGAAGTTGTTGCAGCAAAGACCAAGCCTGTGGGGAAACCAAAGCAAGCACAACGAACTACAAAACAAACCATTGTGAATGGGGAGATACAGAACAAACAAAGAAATAATTCTCCTGCGAAACCAAATGAAAAAAACAAAATCATATCAAAAAACGCAAAACCAAAAGTACCAGAAATAAGGGACTCTGAAAATAATCAATCGAATAATTTTACTTGTATGACCAACGGTCTAAAAGTCACATTTTCTGTGAGTATTAGTTTGATTTTATCTTAAACCTTATTATGTTGAGGCAATATGGTAAGTTCTAAACCAATCTTTTGTCTAGTTAATAGGTTATTATGTGTATCCTAGATTTGTGATTCTTAACCTTTGGGCTAAAAGGGGTATTGGGTTATTATAAAAGTTAAATTATTGATGTAGTTTAAATTATTTTTATACAAAAATTGTGCAAAATTTAGAATTAATAAATCAAGCTGTACTACCATTTTTTCCTAATATTTTGGTTCAACTGCAAAGTTGTTGAGAAGCACAGACCTAGTTATACTGTTTTAATCCGTATTTGCACTGGCATGTATATCACTTTGTTACTTGCAGAATTTACCGACCAAATCTCCGTCAAATAACATTTCTATGAAACATCCAACCAAAAGGAAAAGAACTGACGAGAACCAAGATTTTGTGGCAAAATCTGAAAAAATCCCAGCAAAAACCAACACTAATATTTCAAGCATTTCTTTATCTAATGTAACAAAAGTAAATGACGTCACGAAATCGTCACTCGAAACGCGAGAAGTTACTGCAACTAAAACTGAAAACGTAAACCACAAGCCTTCGTCTCCGAATATCGAGGCCAAAACGCTTTCCGACGCCGGAGAACCGGGTTCCCTGCCCCGCGGAATCGACACCAAAGACTCAGGCCCTGGTACGAGCGACGAACGGCCCGGCATCGACGGCTGCAGAACTAACAACGGTTTATGGTTTTCGTGGCAAGACGGTATTTCAGTGCAAAGAGCTGACTTATTTGAAACAAACGAACAGGACGATATATTAACTATTTTACCATACATAGAGTTAGACTAAAGTGAAATTAATCGTTTTGCTTTTTCGTTTCAATTCTTCTAATTAAACATACCAGCCTGCCCACCTCTTAGTTTCAACAAATACGTTTCTGCAACAAAACTTAGTAAATATTTTACTGAAATGTGTAATGCAGTAATTATTGTCCATTCGATGACTTGACCAATTTATTGCATTGTCTGGATAAGCCGGCGACTCTTCCTCGTGGGTGGGAACTTTTGACCTTTCATAGTTGTCACTTGCATGGCCGCAACCGAGTTGCTAAGGGTATTGCAATCTACATAATATTTAGACATGAAATTTGCAGGCGTGAGGGTAATTTCTGAGCAAAGACGGTTAGCTTCAAGACAGCTGTGGTAAATTTGTGTCTCGGGCTTCTTTGAATCTCCTTTGTTTATTACCAAATGGTACGAGCAAAGAGAATGAAAAGGTGTCCCATCTCACCCCCACCTTACAATATATATATCTGTAAAAACCCCTGGGTGTTGGAGTAAACCTGGCTTAAAGAATTTAATATAGTCTGGTGGTAACTCCCCGTCTCTAAACTAAAAAACATCGAATTTGAAGCTCTTAGCTGCCACCATGATGCGTATGTGTCCTTGGCAAAGCCCAACCCAGTGGTCACTAGTAGCCTATCCTAAGTTTTCAGTCGTACAGAAAAAGACATACTTCTTTAACTGTTTAATATATGGGCTTGTTATTATCTGTGATACAATCAAATTTGACACTAATATGCATAGTTTCTTGTTCAACATTTCAGTAAAGTTACGAATTTTACAACCGCTAGGCGGCAACATTAAGACGGAAGTTTCTGCGACCGCCCACACAAATAACATAACCGATTGATCATTGATAGTTCAGGCTAAGTTATTTACTTGTAATATTTGAATGGGCAACAAGCCCATATAATCGTTTATAGTTTAAAAATTATAGCAGGGTAAATTATAAACGATGTATTTTTTTATGTAAGCGAAGGTTCAGGCGCTGTATCCCGTTAAAACACTGTGTTATATAACGACAGTCGTAAAATATTACATTCCTCAGTCCAGTGTAGCAGTTAAACAGCGTTAGGTTATAAGTAACGGCCAGTTCAGGTTATGGTCCCAATGACATGGCCTCTTACTGCGGCCAAGCTGTATAGACGATGCAGACGATCCAAGTAACGCATTTGTAGCATCGTTTACAGTAATAACCAACATTTATCTTGTGTGAACATTAATCTTATGATGTGTATTTACGAAAGCAGTCGACTGGCAAAGGATAGATCTGTGTAGCATAAACGTTATCCGGGTTTGGGTAATAGTGTAATTTATGTTTTTCGACGGAATAAGTGTTTACTTAAAAGCGTTCGAGGCAATTTAAAGCGAAATTGCAATGATTATGATAAAACGTTGATTCCACCGCCCCTTTAAGCGCCACTGATTTAAAAGCGTGTACGCTGCCCAAGGGTCGCTATACTGCAGCAATAAATGTCGATAGAAATCTAATTGGAACTGTAAAGGAAATGATTCTTTTACTGGTATAGTGGCCTCGGTACTGTTAAGGCTAAATATAGAAGTATATGGTCTGCAAACATGTGACGTCACACGTAAATAATTAAGCCAGGTGAGGCAGTGATAAGACAAAACGTACGTATGTGAGTTTTATTAAACATTGGTGAGGCTAATCTAGTTTCATACTGTATATGACACAGTAAGAGTTAGACCAGGTATATAGCGGTTGTATCATATAACGTTTACTATGACAAAATAGGTTGAAGTGTGACGTCATTTTATAGGAAACGCGAAGCCCCGAGGAAGGGAAGCTATATATGATTGAAATTATTTTATGTTTCTATAGGGCAAGAGATAAATGATAGCGGTATATTTAAAGTCAAGTGCCTGTTCTATACTGTATGTATATATGTGGTAATTTGATGAAGGCCATTCAATGTGTATAGCAAAACTTTCACTATTCGAATATTGGTTTCTGAAAGAGTTTCAGCATGTGTTTTGTAAAATATGAGCGTTTTAAAAAATACGTAGTACCACTAACAGATCCAGAGAGTTATAGTGTACCGTGGTTCTAAAAAGTTCAAGAACCAAAGGTTTAGTACATGGGGTAAGACGGGACACCGTTAGCACATAATAATATACTTTTTAAAGGTTTGCCGCCGAAATGTCGGTTTCATTTTAAACACAAGTCTGTAGATAAATTATAGTATGGGAAAAACTTATGTGAAGAGTTATGGTCGTTGCAAATGGATGGGATTCGTTGCTGCATTCTTTATCGTGCTTACCATTGCGTGTATGATACCAGGTATATATATACAGTGCTTATTACTATAGTAGGGTGGGGGAAGATGGGACACCTTTCATTCTATTTTCTTGTCGCATTTAGTACTAAACGAAAAAAAATCAAAGAATTATGAAACCGTATACTCACGACTCCCATATACCGTTGTTATTTGTTTAAAACACGATCAGGGTATTAAAATATTATGTGCTATAGGTGTCCCATCTTCCCCCACCCTACTATATATACATTACACCTAAAAACGTAATAATTTACTTATTTATGCTTGCTTGCTGCTGGCGGGGAAACTGCAAAAGTTAGAAAATACGGATTTTATTTCATATACCTACGAAAAGTTCGTCTATAAACAGACTGTATTTCAGTATACATTATGAATTATAATAGTGTTGTCCGAATGTTTTGAATTTGATATGTTATGATATTATAATTACGTTCACGATGTATACTATGCTTATTTAGTTTCACGTCATATCCTGTGTTGACGTAAACAATATAAGGTTTCTATAACCGTGTATACATAACATAATATATAAATTTCAATACATAGTTTTGATATCACGTTTTATAGCTATATCGTGGCTGATTGGAACAGAAGCATGTAACGAATGCGCGTCATACGATGCTTCTCTGTTTGTTTCGCATAGAAAACTATAAGTAGTGGAATACAAGTTTATGGAACCAATTTTCCAAAACATTTTGCACTCCTTTTATGGAAGCATAAAGTAAAGTGGTTTAACTTTTACACTAGTCAAAAAGCTTTGCAAACCATTAGCTATCCAACCATGGTAACTTGCGACCATAGGAAAGAGAAACGTATGCTATCCTAGTAAGATATACATGGCGACAGCAAGATAAGCTAGTTTGGTCAAATGGTCAATCGTTACTGACCGATCGATCGCTGAAACACTCCTTGTTTATTTTGAACATAAACTGCAGCTGATAGGGTCGCTCGTATTTATCTGATACTGTAAACTCGAACTGAAAACCTTTCACGTTAACAGTCGATAATGTGGTTTTAATTGAATTATTCGGTTTGTAGCTGTTAGTGTAAGCGTGTATTAATCCCACCATAAGCTATGGCACTATAAAGTACAGGCAGTGTTTCTTAACCTTCCATGGTCCATGGACTTTTCAGAGACACTTAACATCGTTGCCCTTTGTATGTTATTTAATTCACCACTTTTGATCAATTAACGTCCATAAGAAACTGTAGGCATTGAGGACACGTATGTAACCGTTCCAGTAACCACTATAACAGGTAACAACGATGCTAACATATTAGACACCCACGTTATAACGTGTCACATAATATCTGTCTATTTATTTTTAGGTGCTATTGGTGTTGCTGGTTTGAATCACTACAACGATACTTTATTATATTTGAGTTTAATTGATCTTCTTTTCGCTGGAATCTTCTTCGTCGGTTGGTGGACTTGCCAAATAGAAACTGAAGACGTTGTGTTTTTCGAACGTGATATTCCAGTGCGGTAAGTTAAACGTATAATACTGTTGCGGATAGGATGGGACACCTTTAGCACAAAATATCTAAATATATATCATGATCGTGATTTAAAAAATTAACAACAGTCTATGGGCGTCGTAAAGATAAGGTTTAATATTTCTTTTGATGTTCTTGTTTACTACATACAATTATTAGATAATGGTAACTGTAACTGTATCAAAATCGATTTAATTTAGGGTTAGTCTTTTTATAGGTTTAGCGCGTTAGATTTACGGCCGTGTGAGTTTGACATAAATGTCCTACAATTAAATTAAACAACACTGCTTTTTAATCTTGAATTTATAATAAAGCTTTGGCGACGTATTTCCGAAACAACATTTTACAAAACACCTAAGCATACAACCTTTTTAACTTTTACAATAGCAGTAGTAGTAGCCTAACCAAATTAAATGGAGACCCCCAAATAAAGGTTTATAGATGTGCGAAGTTACACTAACGCATATTACGATACGTCTTAGAAATCCTTGCTCTAGCACAGCAGCTCGATGCTAATTATATTACATGTATATCATTAAATGCTATAAACAACGTAAAATTAAGTTAATGTGGAATTCGTTCAGGGTATACTTGTAGGCATTCGTACATAGTACGCTGGGGGTAGATGGGACACCTGTTCATTCTATTCTGATTAGTAAATAAAGAACAATCAAAACACTTTAAAATTTTATCTTCACGACTCCTACATAGACCGTTGTTAATTGTTTAACACACGATCAGGATATTTAGATATTATGTGCCGAAGGTGTCCCATTTCTGCCCACCCTACTATATTCTGTCAGGTCGGTCATGAAATTAGAGCTTGTCTTGTAAAATAATAGCCCACAAAGTAACACATGTGGTAAAAGTTAAACAGGCACGAGGGTTATAAAGTAAAACGTCTGTCGTTTACGATAAATAAGTGTTATTTATTTATTGGTCCATACATACCGCAGGATTCAACCAAAACACTCCGGGTCCATCTCAAGTCAAGGTTCCAACTCTGAGGTTGACGAAACAGATTCGAATCCAAAACATGAACTTATCAAGTTAAAAACAAAACATTCGAAACAAGAAATCGTCGACGAAACGTTAACCACTTAAAAGGTTTTATATTTTATCTTTTATTTTTCCTCAAGTGCCTCATAAAGCACCATTTCACGTTTGGTAATTATAATTTATTCAGGTAATTTATAAACACTATTTCTATTCACATTAATGCCTTTATCTGCGTTTGTAGTTTAGTATAAATATAATATTGATAATTTTGTAATGTTAATTTATGGTATTCGTCCTCATGTTTACGCACGTAAGATAATGTAATGCCATGTGTTACTTACCCTTACTCCACTACCACGCACTTCTAATGCAACACACGGCAGATATTTCTAACGGCATGTTACGTTTTTAAACGCCCTTTTATTGACGGAAGTCCGCTATAGGCCCAACACCATATAGTCAAAGTTCACTGGCGAATTTTACTTGGGAGTTTTACGCACTTTGTTTAAATGGCCATTTACTACATTGGTCTTCTTGTATCAGCGTACATATATTTTAATTTTTTTATCGGTATTGTAAATTCCTTCTTTTTTAACCTATGCAGAAAGTTCCAACCATAAATGTCTCGCTTTATTATTTCATTTAATTTATTGCTAATTACATTGCAACACAAATTTATAAAAGGATTGAATCTTGATGGAATGTTATAAAGGTAATGTTATTGCTAAATCTATGCATGCGAGGTACTTCTGTATAGCAACTACAATTCACCCAATGCTAAACAAGTCAGTTATTTCAGGCAATAACTAAATGCTACAGGATTTTTTTATGTTGTGAGGGTGAGGTCTTCAGTGAGGCACACCTGGGGCCTTAAGGTCTATTACTTTATCACTGAAAAACCCACGGTGCTAGTATCAAGGCTCCACTGTGGCGGTTTATAGACACTTAAAAAAAATTTCTTATAATAGTGTTAGGTGAAATTTATGCTACACAGACAGTACCACGT
Organism: Ciona robusta; assembly: GCF_009617815.1. Taxonomy (NCBI): domain Eukaryota; kingdom Metazoa; phylum Chordata; class Ascidiacea; order Phlebobranchia; family Cionidae; genus Ciona; species Ciona robusta. The sequence goes on along the minus strand of NC_143242.1, from coordinate 4,951,746 downwards.
ATGCAATGGTGTTAGTTAGGGGTAGTATGGTAGCTAGTAATATAAATTGCAATACGTCCATAACAAGTTAGTTCTAGTGAAGCAATATTAGCAGTCACAGTCTTTGTAAAGAGGAAGAAAAAAAACTAATTAATTTGATCTTAATTAATAATTAATTAAAACATGATCTATCTAGAAAGAAGAATAGAAAAAATATATAAAAAAAACAACTAAAATAGCAAGTTATTTGGGGACAAAAGTGTTATTTTTTGTGGTAAAAAAGTAAAATACAATGAAACTAATGGTAGTTCAAATGTTTCTATATTCTCGGTAAGGCTTTAATACAAGGCTCACTATGGGTCCTTACTCCCTAGATTTAGGTCACAGTTGGCCTATTACCCTGATTAAAATGGTTATTTAATTTGGTAGTAAATATTAAAAATAAATTTTGTTAAAAACATGATTTTTAAAAAATATAAACGTTAAACTGAAGTTGGACTTGATTTTACAAAATAATACTTCATTGTGAAATAATAGATATAGGTGTGTTGTGTGATCCACATTATAGAAATTCCTTTCATTCAAAATAAACCCCATACACGCAAGCAGCAGCAAATATACCACTGTTGGTATACTCGCAAGCGGCGAATGTATCGTACTTATCATTCCAAAGACATTGGCTACTTATTCGTAAACCTTGGTTATTTAATTGACCGATATGAACAATACAAACAACTTTATATCTTGGCACGTGAAGCTCCTTGACTTTCAATTTCACTTCCTGGGAAATATGTTAAAGCTGTAAAGTATAGCAAACATATATGTGCGTTCAGTGCCTATAGTTTCTTTTCAATTGGGGATTGAAAAAAAAGAAGGCCACTGGCGTTAAGTGTTTTTTGCCGTGGACCATGTAGTAAAATATAGTCCATTCTATATGGGTGAAGTTATATAGAGAGGCACCCTAATAAACTGGAATTTAAGCCAGCTTTTGCTCTATTAGAGCAATACATAGTGTGGTATGTTGGTATCATCAAGCTCTCTTTGTGACAGTTTATTGATACTCAATGTTAGGGGGTTCATTATTCCAAAGAAATGAGTTTTTAATAGGACACATTTTATTTTATAAGACACACACCTAAATTTAATAAGACACACACCTAAAACATTGGTGGCAAGTCCCAATACTCTTAACAGCCAGGGTGCTACCATCCAGATCAAAAAAACAAGACTTACATCTGAGATCACTTTTGTCATCTTCCTACAAAACTCTGGTTCATACGGTTTGTTCTGCAAATAATCGCCCATGACTTCTTGCATTATCTTGGTTATGGAAGACACAGGGAATCTATCGACTGGTTCCAACTGGTAGGTATTCTCAAGTTGAGTTGCAGGTCGCAGATGAAGGTAATCATCATCATGATGGTGGTCAAGGTGGGATATTGTGCTTACAGATCTGTGGACATATAGTATTGAGTTATAACTTAATTTTATCTCTAGTTCATGACCTATGGTAAATCAGCATTTAGAAAAGGTTTCATAACGATACAAAAAAGTAAAGAATGTGTAATTAGGGTAAAACGTATTGTGTTTTACTGCTGGTATTGCCACAAGGTATAATATGCTTTTCAAGAAATCATCTTCTGATATTCATTTTTTATTGCGACAGCTTTTATTGTAACCAATGTTTCGTGCGTTTAAAAACCTAAATAGTTGGTTAAATATAGGTTTTAAACACTCTGATCAAGTTCACATGCATGCACAAAACTTACGCGGCGTAGCTTTTCCCACTTTGACGCTTCGGTGGGTGCTCGTTTCCACTGTGAGCCGATGAAACGCTGCCTGTTCGTTTCTTCAAAAGTTTTGCCGCTTTTGCTTGCGCCACATCGTGTACGCGAGGTTCAGCCATTATATGTCGAAGGTAAATTGTTTTTTAATTTGTTTGTCAAGCTATGCTACACAAGATGCCTAAAGATATGGCAAATTAAATCATTTTCTCGTTAACTATAAAAAGTTTTTAACGGAAATTGCGTGGACGGTCGCTATGGATACATCAACACTTCGCCATGGAAATGTTACAACTTTCGAAACATTTCTGGGGACACAATACCATTTTTAAGGATAATCACTAAGATTTTAAAGTAGTTTGTGAACTGTGGAGTTAATTTTTATTCCTCTGTGTTTATTTTAATAACAATTTTAAACCTAATGAAATAAAGAAAAAAATATTATACAACAAAGTATAAAAAAAACATTTTTTTGTTGTTATAATATTTCGGTGTTAAGAAAAACAATCAAAACAAATTTTGGAAACCAAAATATTTGTTTTCCGTTTTACGAAATTTGGTTTTCATTGTACTTCTTTACGTTACTTTTAACCGTTTGTTGAAATAGAGTTTCAGTTCCTGAAATAAAATTTGCATATTGGAGTAAAACCTTCAGATTGGAGCAGTTAATTTAACTTGAAAATACGGAGATACAGCAGGCAAAATAATTATAATAGAGTATACAGATAAAGTGTATATTTATTTTCAACAAAAGTATAATGTTTACAAATCTGTATGATTATTATGGTTCTTTATGTTGTTAAGCATGCATGAGTTTTGTTTCTTTGTTATAAATTAAAAATGAGGAAGTTTTCTGGAATAGTGGATACTGGAACTGTAGTTCATTTTACACTAATATAAATATTACTAATCATTTATGTTTGTTCACCATTAACTCATTTACCATGTGACACATATATATAGGCCTGTAACATTAAAACTCTATTTTGTAAATTATCCTAATGACTTTACCAGACATACAAATATACAATAAATGGAAAGTTTCATGTATTTCGATACAAACTAGTTTGTACCATATCTTACCAAATAATAGTTTGCAGTATTATTTTTTATCAAAATAATAGTTCGCAGAATATGGTAATTTGTAATAAAAAATTAAGTGTATGATCAATACTTTTAAAAATCAGGGTACCAGCTGCTCCAGTAGTTGCTATATGTTTATAACACATATGTATATATATTTTTTTATATAGCCTATATATATATATGTGAGTATAAATAAATACAGATTTTAAAAATTTGGAAGAAAGATATTTGCTGTTGTACAAAATTTGTTGTAAGGATTTTAATTTTTTTTTCGTGTCTTCGCGTGGATTTTTACACTTATTTATTTTAGTTTGATATAGAAGTATTTATTTCAATGTACAAACAATCAGTGCATTGTTAACTTTCTTCGAAAATGGCTAAATTTAATTTTGCAGATTTTTTTGGGAAAACCCTAAATTTTATGTAGACATTCTGTCTAATGGTGTGTTATTGGAGTCTACCATGACGACAGGGGTCCCACATGCTTTTTATTTCCAGATGAATCTAATGCATATTGTTGATTGAAATAAGCTGAACATGTTTTTGTTCAAACCGTGTGGTTTGCTCTTTATAATATTTTTATTTAACTTTGTGTCGGCAAATTTTGACGAGTCTGTTCAGAGTTTATTTAAACATGAAGATCATATATTAAACAATGGAAAGTATTACATCACAAGAGATGTGGATGATGTCATAAACAATAGAGAAAGTGAAATTCCTGATTTGGAAAGGTTTGATTATGATCTTTCTTTATATTTGTTGTTTGCATATATATATTTGTGTGTCAAAAATTAATCACTTACAAAGACATGGTAACCTGTACGAGAGGATAAAGCAAGTTACATTCATACATATTATATATAAAACTCAAATGAGGGTGTTTGAAGGTTGCTTTGCATCCAAGTTGTGTATCCTTGTTTTCATGGCTATCCCTTGACAGCATTAAGCCTAAAAGGGCCTGGTTAATGTGATATGGTTGTAAAACTACACAAAACGACATGAGCAGACACCCATATATAATTAATTATACCACCACTTCAAGTGATCCAAATTTGATAAGCTAAAGATAGGTCTAACATGAGTGGCAAACAGTAATATTAGGCGTTTTAGGATTTCCAAAATAACATAACAGGAACATTAAATCAGCGCATATTTTTATTTTGGGGTTTGGGCTTGGCCTAGAGTCTGGCACGCCAGCGAAACTGAGATTTAGTCCAGAAACGTTTTACCCGCTGCTGGCCCTGACTCAGTGACTGTTGCCGTATTGCCGATATGCAAGAAAAGTACATATATATTATAATTATTTAGGGAAATACTCATCTCAGAAAAAGTTATTTTTTAAAATATTTTAACAGAAAATTAAAGGAAGCTGACAATGACTTGTTACATCATAATGGCAATATACAAGATAACAATGAAGTTAATTATGAGCACACAATTAACAAACGAAGTGCTACAACTCATTCTGACATTTCAGTCACACAAGCTGAATTGCATGATGGAAACACGTACGTTTTTGTCTGGCCGCACTAAAAAGTATTTTTATCTGGCAACACTTTAAAATATTATCCTTTCATTGTGTTGGTTTTTTATAAAATATTTACACGACATCTATATGCCTATTGTTATTTTGTTAAAAACTGATTATTCACCGATATAGTCAACGAAAATCCCGTATTATTCAAACAATATGCGCCAAACACAAATGCAGCAGAGGCAATGATAAGTAGACTTCTAATTCTGTAAAACAAATTTCCCCTCATTGACCATGAACTGTAATGTTTACATATTAGTGCAGTTTAAAAGTTCAAAAATTGGCCTGACTATCATTATGCCACTGCATGTTTGGTACATGTGCTCCAAAGGTATTCTACTAAACATTCATTGCAATATTCCTATTTCATATTATAGGCTGCTTTTTATATTTAATCCACTGTAATTGCACAGGCAACTTGTTATCCACTGGGCTGGTCTCAACAGTTCCAATATCGCAGTTTTGACAAAGAATCAAAGAAGTGGTTCCGTCAGAACATCAAATGTTTATTTCTCTTATGATTACGGAGCAACTTTTAGTGTAAGTTTTTTATGTGTTGCTTGTTTTATAAGGGTGAGGTCTTTAGTGTGGCACACATAAGACCTAGGTTTGTTGCCCCGTTACCCCAACACCAAGGGTCTACCAAACAGACTCTACCCAGGCAGTTTATAGACAATAATATAAAAAAGGATATATAAATCTTGAATTAAAATATGGTGAATTGATGAGATCCATGCAGTAAGACCCTGGGTGTTAGGGTAATGGGTCGATTCAGGCGCAAATCCGGGGTCCATAGGGACCTTAGTTACCCATATAAAAATAGTTTTGTTTTATATTAATTTACATTTTATTTGCAGCGCAAGATCAGCAGTTCATCTAGTGGGTCACTTCCACAGGCCCGTATCTCTGACTTTGTTCACGCATATCACAATATCGACCGTTACATATTCATGGATCGACACACCCCTAGTTTGTTCACTACCACTGACTCGGGCCGTAATTTTCACCATGTAACGCCGTTACCATTCACCCCAAGTACTCTAACAATTAACCCAGTAAAGCCATGGATAGTAATAGGACATGATGAAACTGGAAAGAATTTGTTTAAATCAAGTGATTTTGGAAGTTCATGGATTAGAATACAGACCAGGGTGAAAAAATATGAGTTTGGTTTTTCAGCAGGTTAGATATATTTTAACCTTTAAAATTAAGTCTTGTTATTTTTTTTTAGATTTTTTTTTTCAAAATATACTAAAAAGTTTGTGGCATGTAACTTAACTTCCATTCAAATATAAACCACTTTCAAAATAACATATCTTTACTGCTTTTTTTGTGTTACCATTTTTTGGTTTAAACTATTAAAAAATATTGTTTTTCCCACAAATTTTATCTAACTGAGTTATAACCTTATAAATTCTATGAAAAAGTCTGTGTAGCAAACATATGTGACCTCTTGAAATGTCTTTCTGTTTGTTTGCATATTTATTCCAATAATTCCAACAGTTGTAACTAAACTTTACCATTAGATTCATTGCTTAATTATTCCACAGCTACAAGTCAATTTGAAACAAACCCAGACACGTTGTACGTCCGACGCACAAACTTAGACGGGTCGTACACAATTCTTAGAAGTGAAACGTATTTCCAAAATGACATCAGAGAGCAAGTTGTGATATCGCATGTCACTGATTTTCTACTGATGAATGCGACCATGGTAGCTGTACGGAACTCCCCACAAGGCAAGGGAAACAGATTTTTTTAACATTGTTTCAAAATCTTGATAGAAAACAACAAGGATCCGCTGTAAAAAAAAGATAATATAGCTAATTTTTTTTTGTAAAACTGTCAAAAATACGGAAGCGTCACTTAAATTCAACTTAACTTATATAAACACCTGTGAAAAATTGAGCAATTAATAATGAGCTAAATATTAGTGAAATTTCTCCCTGGTTTTGCTATATGCCGTGTATTTAATAGATGGTAACATTTTTTACACACACCGGTCAGTTACAAAAAGAATTAACCACACATCACCCCAGGTTCAGGCAACAAGGAATTATGGTTAGCAAGAACGCGGCATTCTCGTTTCTCAAAAGCCAGCTTTCCCAACACTCTTACAATGCGAGAATTTTATGTCGTTGATGCTTCAGATGGACAGGTACTTACGTAACTTACCTACTGTGTTTTGTGAATACTTTTTTTAACATCTGTCGTTTTTATTTATGCTGAGAATTTTTTTGTGGGATTTTATAAGAAGGTGCCCAATACATAGGACTTAAATTGCATAATTAAGTTTACACTTGGTAATGGAAGAATTACTTTTTCTTTTTTATTAATATTATTGATGTTTAAATTGTGCTATTTAACCAACTGTTTTATTGCTTTTTTATATAAGATTTACCAAAACTGTTGAGATAATCAGTGCTTGCAAATAGTAGACTTGGTGAAACATTTGCTGATTCTATACTCGATCATTGTAAACTTGACCCATTCTTGGACCTTTGTAACTTAATATAACTGTTATAGACACGCCTCCGAGCACACCCGCGACAGAAAGGCACTGGCATGCCTTAGCCACGTGACTTGCGCAATGTGCCGCAGTCAGCGTGTTTCATTATTAATTGTGTAGTTATGTAGTAATTCTCAATACAAACCCAAGAGCACAACAATAACCTTGGTCACCCTCACCCATATTCCTATTTATTTACCAATCTACATTAATACAGATTATGGTATGCGTGAATCATGGACCTGGTGTATCTAACATTTATATCTCGGAGCCAAATGGTGTTGACTTTTCGCTATCCCTTCAAAATGTGACCTATTACACCCCACTAGGCCCTGAGTCAACTTTCAGGTAAATGTTGGTTCTTTACATCCTGTTAGTTTAACACAACTACAACATTGTGGTCTTGTAAAGTTAGCAGTTTGAGTGATGTTTAGGAAATTTTTGAATTACAATTTATATACATGGTAGCTCTGCAAGTCCCATGCTTACTGTTAAGTTGGAATACTTTTCAAGTTTATTCTTACCGTGGAAAACCAAGGGTTTAATACACATGTGTTTTTTACACCATGAATGGTGGCTTTACACAACTCATGCTCTCAATTATTTAATAATAGCTTTCTTACTTAATATTTACTGAATAAATCAGTATTAGACCCATCAATAGCCCAATTACTTTGTGTCTTACGAATGAAGATCAGCAATTGTTGTCAAAGTTATTCTTACATCAGCAACATATGTCCGATACACACACAACAAACCTTACATAGAATGAACATAATTACCTGCCTTTGAATATTTCATGCTTCCTGTTTTAAATAATGCACGATTGATAAATAGGCTCGCCCCCTGGAGGTTAGTTGTTTCATTAAACACTGACTACATTGTGAAGGGATTTTCGATTTATAAAAAAAAATCAATGTTTATTTTGAATTCACTGGTTTTCATAGTAAGTCCAATAGTGTAGCTTCTTAAATTTTTAACAAAAAATAAACAGTCTTTAGTTAAAACATGGTAATCAGACATTTATTAATTAACAAATCAATGTGACCAAAAATAATACTTGTTGCCTGAGTTTCCCATCAAGATGACATGAAGCATGTAATGTATTGTTCTAATTATAAAACCTTAACATCATGAATACTACAATATTAACACAGTACATGTATGTATGTTGTTAGTTATGTATAACTGGTGTGTAGGTCTATACCTTTGTAACAATTTTGCATAGAATTGTTAAAAAATTTTGTCTGACCAAAGGTTACGGGACATCACCTATCTTAAAACTGATTGCTTTTGAAAAATAATATGAATTTACCATAAAAACAAAGCCAAGTTCTAGGGCATGACAATCTCACTATATTTTACATAAAACTTAATGCGTAGAGTGTAATACACGTACAGTACATGATTATGACAATTGCCGTAGTCTTAGGTGTTGGTGCCAGTTATGTAGCATAGATTTTTCAATCTAATCTCAAGGGCTAGGGATTTTATTTGCTTTTTTCTTCATTTCCATTCTATATGTGGATAAGGCGAGATAAAGAGACATGTACTCTATTATCCTAATCACAAAGTTCAACCAACCTTTCTTATTTTCCCTTTTACCCAGTATAAAGTTTAGCATCCAATAAACCCCACTTTATTCCTTGGCTTATATGCCAACAAGCCTATATGCTAACTGAACTAATAGAACAAATTTATGAATTGTTTAATTTTCGCCCATACTCAAAATATAGTTTAACATCCACTAAACCCCAACCTAATTCCACAGCTTATATGCCAACAAGAGGTTTGCCGACATTCACAAAGTGAGTGGAATGAAGAGCATCTTCATTGCTAATGTGATGACCAAGTCGTCAATGCCGGGAAAAGTGTATGATGCAGGGAGCATGAGGTCTCTTATCACTTTTGATAAAGGAGGTTTTTGGGAGCATATTCCTGCTCCTGAATATGACGCAACAGGAGCAAAGATAAATTGCTCTGTAAGGTATGTATGAGTGCGTTTGTGTGTGTACGTGCGTGTGTGTGTGACATTCACAGTATACCTGTGATAGCAACTATACAAAGTGACTTTTCTGTTTTACTATTTTGATTGCTATATTATAAACCTTATTAAGGTAAGAATATTGTTTACACTCACAGTTTCACACCCATAGTTTTAAGACTATTCTACTATTGTAGAAATAAATAAAGCTTTCACACTTTTCAATAATCAATAGCAATATGTTTTATTATTTATTCATTATCATACCAATTATGTGTAGTGTGTATTATTTGTATAATTTCCAATACAGTGACACAACTTAATAAATATTTTCCAAAAATAATTTAAACATGATTGAATCTCAAAATGTACAGTCCGGAGCGTTTTAACTAAATGATGATATGTAATACAGTTACATTCTTCTATTTAAACTCTTATTAATTTCTCGTTCAAGAATTTTTCTACCCACTGTCAGTTTTCCACTTTGTGATAATAAATGCAATTCTGATTCTGCATACAATCCTTTATAACTAACCTAATTCCTACCCCACAGAAGTGGTTGCTCTCTCCATTTAACCCAAGCCTTCCACCAAGCTTACCCCAGCACTCGATCCAACCCCATATTTTCAGTCCCCTCTGCCCCAGGGTTCGTCCTGGGCCAGGGAAACATTGGCAAAAGTATCCGAACTGACCCAAGTCTGTTTTTCTCGGACTCGGCAGGAAGACACTGGACAAATGTAAGTTTGTTTAAGTTATTATTTAGGAAGTTTTAGGCAATTTAAGAAAACAAAAAGTACCTTTAGTACAATAATAATGAAATTCTTATGACTTCAACTACAGTATAACAAGGCAATGGACAAATGTAGGTTTTTTAATTATAATTAGCCTGTTTTAGTTTTCTCTGAGAAATTTTTGTGTTAAGGTATTTTAAAATATATATTTACTTCTGCAATTAAAAAAAATGAAACAAAATGAAAGCAAAATAGTAACTGATGGAAAACCTTAAAATTGTTTTGCCGTCCAGGAGCAACGAATGTTTAACTAACCTTGTGTCTGTAAACATGGTTTCATTACAACATGTAATATGACATCACAGTCACATGTCATGTGATGTAATAATTCTCATGTGGTATGGCAATGGTAACACTACCCCTATGTTACACACTACGATGGCGATATTTAATTGCCTATTTTATGGCACCATGTTCAAAGAATTTATACCGTATGCCTTTTCAAACAATAAACAATGCAAAGTTTCCAAAAAATGCTATGCGAAATTTCCAAAAAATTCCCATCTATACTAACTGATGGTCATTTTATGTTTATTATCACGGATAAATTAAGATTGTCCGACATTTATTCTGTAAACACGATTTGTTAGCTTAACCTACCAAACTAGGTTTATATAATGTTTTATTTTGTTGTGTCATACCATGATCATGTTTTGGTGTAATTATAACAACATTAATGCTTCTATAATAACATTATTGCTTTTTGAGCAGCCAATTTATATAATACATAATTCCTGGTAGCAAAATTGTTACAGTATTATTCTACTGTTTTTATCCATTCCTGGCACTTTATGCAATAAACCATATTCTGCACTTTTTGATCACATCTATGAAATAGTCAACAATGTTGTATGTTGTAGATATTATCTGGATTATGGTTCTACGTATGGGGGACCATGGTGGGATTATTGCCGCAGTCATGCAGTTTCAAAGATCTAACCTGCTGTGGTATTCAACTAATCAAGGTGTGTGGTACAAGTTGTTAGTATATTGTTACTCTTCTGGGATTGTTACATGTTATTTATATGACTTTGTATGCTGGACCTGTCTGGACATGTTTTTATAGTTGTGATCAACAAAACAAGAAATAAAAATTGGTTGTACCATTTTAAATGGTGTTTCTAAAAGTTAAGTTGTGTTTGGCCAACACTTTATTACATTTTTGTTTTCTTTAAAAATTGTATTTAGATATATATATATATATACATATATTCATAGTCATTTTCAGCTGCAGCGCTTATTTAATTTTTCTAAACCTTTTTGCACCATAAGCTGATTTAATGCGGCTACGTGTAATGTAATATGTTTAAGCACTTAGCCATTATAGGCTGGTGTTTCTAAGCTAATTATACGGTCTCAGGTCTCATGTATCGTACTGTGTTTAATTACGCTATGAGTTGTGAATTAAAATACTTGCCTTCAGGCTTTATATAGCGACCTGGTGACAACATAACCATGTGACTTTCAACATTAATATTTATTACTGTCATGTCTGTTGTTCATTTTAGTTTAATGTGATGCTGATAATTGCCTAAAATGGTTTTTATGAAACTAGGCCAGTTCTGTGTAGTTTTTAACATTTTGGTGTTTTTGTTTATTTGTAAAATTGATTTTTGTCATTACCCAAAGGCCCAAACCAATCGTATATATTAAAGCCTTACTTTTGTAGACACACTTAGAATGATGCACACTTAAAAATGCATGCAAATGCAGTACAGATACTTGTTATGCAGGCTTTGCATTAGGAAAATGCTTAAGACAATGTACTTTTAAAAGAATGGAAGTTTCCACCCACGCTATTCCTTTGTTTTCTTTTTCGCCAAGTTATTTCCGTATTTTACAGGACAAACATGGGACACTCACCAGTTTTATAACGAGACCATTCGTGTCTATGGCTTAATGACTGAACCTGGCGAAACTAGCACAGTATTCACTGTGTTTGGATCAACTAACACTGGAGTCCATTCTTGGGTCATTGTACAGGTGTGTTGAACCATTTATGTTCTATATTTGTGAGGTTCTAAGTGCTATATACATGTGAGGGTACGTGGGGTACGGACTTAAGTTTACTTATTACCCTATCATAATTACTCCCATTTTTTGTGTGATATGTTCAGTTATTCACCAAGATAGGCAGTATCTCATTCTTAAACTGTAAGATTACATGGTAATTAGACATGCGCTCCTGCGTATGTTTTAAACGGTGTAGAAAATTTTATTGGTACTATCACTGTGGACCACCTTGCCACTGCAGGGTCGGTGCCTATCCAAATTTTAGAAATACAAAATAGTATGTCAAACAGATGCATACAATGTGTGTTTACATCACTCACTAGAACCTCACCATCCTAAATATTCTTATTTATTTCTACTTGTAATTTTGTAATGACATGCACCAGGTTGATCTACGAGCTGTGTTACCAGCTAAATGCAAGGATGAGGATTATAAGGATTGGTCACCGGTTGATGAAAGGGGAGTCACTTGTATAATGGGTGGACAAACTAAATATAAAAGGAGGAGACAGGTAATTGTTACATTTCATATATGAGATATTTAGTGGCGGATTTCGGTCATTTTTTACTTGTGTTCAGTTTTAGATATTTGGAAACTTTTTACTTTTTTTAAGAAATCGATCTTTGGTACAATAAATTTACGTATATTCTGTTAAAAAGAACATTTCCTCTGCTATGCATGAGATTTTACCAAGGTTACTTGATATAAACAGATGAAGTCCTACCACATGGCGGACTAGTTAATAAATTCTACATTCGTTATGGTGACATATGATCAGCTTATATATCATATGCCATCATAAAAATATTATGTCTTGTGGCAAAAGTAAAGGTTGGAATTAACCTTAAAAATGAGAAAAATTAGTTTAAAATCTAAAACCCAACACCCTATGTCATATATATACATTTTAAAATATTATTAAAAAATACTGAATATGAATTGCACTTTAAATAACCCTTCTGGGTTTTGAATTGTAATATTTAATCGATTTTGACATCACTTCCTGCCTTTGTAATAAAACAATGAATATTATTCCTTCTTACTGGAAAACTCTAATAGTATCGGGGTAAAATAATGTGGGATATTATGTGTATACTGTGGAATATTTACTGTGTTTATTTTGATAAAACTAAATAAATAGTATTATAAGTCCTGTGCTGTACAGTTGTTAGAGCAACGAAAAAATATGGTTTTAATGAAAAAACATACATCCAAAAATCTGTATACCTGGTTCAAAGATTACAATTATCATGGAATAGGACTTCAGTGTTATAATGACTGCCCTTGCCCTGCAATGCAAGGATAATAAACAAGTATCACTTATTCATCACGTTCTGTTTAAACTGGGCTATATATAGCTTGTTGAACTGTTATGTGTATTTTGTATTTCCTTTTCTCATTATAAAATTACATTGTCTCTTTGTCTGTACAACAGTGTTTCTCAACCTTTTATGAACATGTACCTTTTTATAGACACTCAACATGTCTATTGTATCTGCTTCATCAATAAAATAACATAAATGTGTATAAACATATATATTTAAATTTATATTTTTTTTACTCTAACAATGTGATGTAAATAAAACGTCACAACACCATTCACCATTATATTTATATTACTAAGCTAGTTTTCCACACACACAATAGTTTTAGCAGCCATATGTCTTACAGTCATTGGAGCATTTTTAATATTTTAATTAATTACCCTGATAAATGTAATGTAAATATGAAATCAAAAGGCTGTTAGCAAAGTAGTTTACGGGAAGACTTTATTATTTTCATAATATTAACATAGTTCTCCACACACAGCACGCAAACTGCTACAATGGGCGTAACTACGACCGTCCTACAACAATTAAACAATGTCAATGTACAAGATTAGACTTCGAATGTGATGCTGGATTCCATGTTCCAAATTTCTGGGGAATATATTGTGTTCCTAACCCTACAAGTACAATGGATCCATACCAGGTAGTTTTATGTTTTGTGCTAGTTCTCATTTTTCATACACGCTGTTGCATAGTTAGGGAGATTTTATTCTTTTGGTCATTAGTCCATTCAACCAAAAAATTATAGCTTTTGGTTCTGTTATTACTTAAAAAGTTTTCATACCGAGTTAGGTTGATTTACAATTTTAGATCTATGTTCCACTAAAAATAATAATTTTTGCCGGGCTATGTCACCGGTACCATGTATATGTACAGTCATGGAGGATTTAAACCAGTGTTTTACATTCTGTGTTTTGTGAGGAATTGTGACCATGTGTGGCGCTTGAATATATATTTTGCTGCTACACTTTATACATTCATACCAACAATTAATACAACAATATACTAAATGGATATGGTCTGGTATTTTTTCCTCCAGTAATACAAGCTCCCTTTTTTGCCATGTAGTAATTATTGCAATAGTTTTTTGCAATATGTTGTTAGTGTATTACATCACAATGCTTATTGTCACAAGTCAATCCATGTCGGTGAGGTCATTAATCATCTGTCCCTATCTGTGTTTGTCTTGATGATGCGTCACGGTATTATGACATCATAGTTCCTGTGTATTACCATGTAAAAGTCTTTCTACGTATTGTAATGCAAGCTTATGCAGTGCAAGTGTGCAACTGTTGCATTGTCCAAACTGTTTTCAAAACTTCTTATAATTTAAAAAGAAATTAGTGTAAATTATATTTTTAAGATTTAAACTAATTAAACAAATTTGTTTTCATTTTAAAGGATAGTTTATTATAATACATCAAATCAAATATTAAATATTTATATATATATATATGTATATATATATATATATTTGGTAATTGAAATAAACATTATTTACACACAGGTCCCACCAACATGTAGCGCTGGGAAATTTTACAACAGAACAAAAGGTTATCGGAAACTAGAAGGAGATATCTGCCAGGGGGGGTCAGCGGAGAGCCATTATGCTCCGGACCTTGTACCTTGCCCAGTGCAAGAGGAAAATTCATTTATGATACTTTCAACTTCTATTGGTGGGTGGGTTTTTTTTAACGGGGGTGTTATATACGAATACGAGTAAGGTCCTTTGGCGAGGCATGTCACAGAACCTGGGTTTATAGCCTTAGTTTGCCGCATTTAAAAAGCTACTTTTTTACCCGCATTAAAAAGCTACTTTTTTGTTATAGTGGCCGCACTTTAAAGTTGCTATTTTGTTTTTAAAATGATTAGTTCATCAAAGACCTCACACTTATCGAAATGATTCTTATTATTATATGTCCATAAACTGCTTCATATTGCTGGCACCACTTGTCTCATATGCCGCAGACATTGACATATGCATAACATTAGAGGTGCCAAAGGTGACATTTTCAAACAGGCAGACAAATAGCTTTTCTCTTGCTGTTAGGTGTCAAAAAAACAGGCAGAGCCAAAATAAACAGTATTTAACACATGAATTAAAAAGGTTCCCCATGTTTGACGACTATGGTGTAAAACTGTATAACTGACCTGTCTCCCTAAATTTTGTCAAAAAAAAACGATCAAAAACCTCACGCATATGGACTTTGACAGCTTATAATTTTCAAATAGGTCTACAAAGATATGACATGGTAACGAACCAAAGTGTCCTCCTTAACAATGCTGTACCAGGAATTCATCTGTTTGACTTTGACTACAAAACAAACTGTTTATATTGGGTCTATCATGGGAGGATTAAAGTAACCTGCTTTAATGTGACAACTTCAGGTAAGATATACTTCATCAAACTTTTAAATCATTGCTTTTTTACTAAATACTGCACACTTTGCGCTGCTGCCAACAAAATTCTAAATCGAAAATCAGAATAAAATTCTAGTGCAGGTTGATTAGAAAATATACAGATTACCAAGTGTTTATGCCCCACAAACTTCTAGGCCCTATGTAGTTTAAAAAACCACCTGTGATTCTAATACAATATTATATTAATTTATAACGATACTTTTTTACCAACAATCCTGCAGTAATTATATTTAAAATTTATTTTGAGTAGTGGACCAACTCTGGCCTGCTGCGCTATAAAACCTCGTCCAATGGATATAATCAAGCATATGTTTAAATATATTTCACTTTACAGTGCAAATCAATTCAACCACTCTATTTAACCCTGGATCACGGATCATACGCTCACTATCAGTAGATTGGTTGTCCCGTAATATCTACTGGTGTGATGGGAATGTTAATGTAATTAACATGGAGGGAAAATTCGTTCGTATGTTGGAGAACCCACAATGTTTATATAAGCAAACTTATATGACCATTGACCCAACGCATGGGTATATATATACTGCATGTGAGTATTCAAAATTTGTCGTTTTTTTAAGAATGTAAAAACCTATATACATACACATTTAGGGTTTTAGGTTACTTCTATAAAACGTCTCCCTACTTTATTTTGCTGCAATTAAATTAGACATGTTATATTTTAAGCAACGGATCTTTTAAAATTAAATAAATATGTTTTTTTATAAAAAAAACAAAGTTTTATCTGTCATGCGACAAGACGTTTTTACCCAGATTTTGTGACATTAAAAATCAACTATAAATAAAACCCTGTAAATTCTTTATTTGCAGGTTCTTCAAACACGACACATGTTGCTATAATATATAGAATGAACATGGATGGTACGAATGTAACAGCATTAATACACACGTTACATAGAAGTGATGTCCATAATATGAAGTTGGACCTACCAAGTGATAATCTATACTGGTTCCAATCATCCAGGGTTTTCCATGCATTTTTAGATGGCACGCGAATCAGAACATTAGCTCGTTTGCCAGGTATATGTTCTATTCTATATGGGTGAGGTCGTACAGCAATTAATAAATCAAGGGTTTACAATTTAGGCAAGAGTTGCATATTTCCCCTAGTATGTAGTTCTTAAGGATTTTTTTTTCTTTACTATGATAAAATAGGCAAACCAACAAAAACACTCGTATGTTATCTAAAGATACCACCATATTTTAAAAGCAAAACTGCTCCTAAAAAAATATTTTGAAATTAAATCTTTACACCAATGTTAATACTCTGTACACAGTAGGCGGCTGAATTCGTCTGTTTTCTCTGTTTTTTTTTCCGAATTTCGCTGTCGCATGCGGAACTCGGTAATGGGTTTGCATATGACTTCGCAAGCGAGTTCACATGCCGGATACTGTGTACAGCCACCTTAAGTCTTTTTTCTCTGACTCCTTTTATTCTCCCAACATTTTTAGCCAGCCTTTATTAGTATAATATATGCAGTAATTTGTGCAAATTTGGAATACTCTGGGCTACTCCTAAAGTTCACTACGATCCCTAGTTCACTTAGTTTTAAAGTGGAAAGGGATGAAAGTGCTTGGCTTTATTAAACTGTTTGGGAGGGATTAAAGTGTTTGTCAAACACCTTAATTTATTGCACAATGATAACATTAATATTTACCCAACCAATATTATTATTATTTATTTATTTACTTAACAAACACAGTTACTACATACCACACTACTACAATTGATGTGTTCAAGAGCAAATTGTATTGGATGAATACTGGTGACATGATTTACTTCCGAGATAAATACTCTGTTGATACAGACCATTTAATGATTGGGTCCAATTATTTTCAAGGAAGATTTTATTCATTTAAGGTAAGTATCCGATATTGGTTACTGTATACCAAGATATAAATAAAACTTAAACTGTTTTATGCAATTAATATCTCTTCCCAATGCATCCTGTAAATATGGCAATATTTTTAAACTTATAATCCAAGAAATGTATATTATACTGTAAAATAATGGGCCAATCCTAGTCAACGTTCCATGATGTGTCACAATGCAGGACCGTACCCACATACATACAATGATGAAATAAAACACTATTGTTACATCATAGATATTTACACGTCAGTCCCAAAGTGCCCACCCCTCCCCGTGTTTGACACAGAAATGCACCCAACTATGCACAGCAGTGCCTACAACAACTGGTCATATGGTAGGTCTAAAAAAAAACTAATCAATTATGTTATAATACATGGCCCTGAACAGGGTATCTCTGGTTTATAATTAAATTTATGCTCTGTTTAAGGTATATTATTTAGTTCTTAATAAATTAAACTGCTACTTTTACAAAATGTTAACAAAAAAATTTTGCATGTCACCCCAATTTTAAATGGGGAGGACATAATGTGTTTGTAACAATGCTGTTAAGTGTACATACAAACAAGATAGGCCTATTTATACAGTATTTGACATATTATTAAATGAAGTTTCCTTTATTTGTCGCTATGTATGTACCTGCATTTTAACAATGTCACCCCATATTTTATTTAAAATAAAAATTGGGACGCCTGTAGTAATATCTATATTAGCTATATCATATAATAATATCCATATTACATATACCCTTTAAAGCTATAATGGTATACATACATAGGCTTCGATTTTTTAGGGAAATTCCTACTTTTTGGGGTGGCAAAAATTTTAAAACAACTGTGAAAAACATGTTGTAAACAAAGAGAAAACATTAGCCCTTCGCTTGTGTATAATGCATATTACATATATCTCATAGTAGTATTTTGTATTCATATCATATGCATCATGTATATTAACTACATTATTTACCCACAGACAGGCAAATGTATGTGCAGTTCAAGTGGTGAAGTCTTAGTCAGTTATCGACCAGATGGTTCCGAGGTTTGCACGTGCCCACCCCATCAATTATACACCAATTCATCATGTGTGGTGAGGACCTTACTTGTATTTATATTAATTTTAACCTCAATTCTGTCAATTTAGCAACTACATTATAAAATTGTACAGGTGTTATTATTTTTTGTAGTCTGTTGTCTCCTTTTTTAGAGAAACTCAAGCCCTATTAATAAAATAACTTAGATTTATTTTATCAACCTTATCTCTAATATTTTGTTCACAACTTAAGTTTTATAAAAATCATGTGTTAATAACCTTATAATAAGAATATAGCGGTGTTTTATTTTGCGTCTTACTTTTTATAGTTTGTGGCTTTTTCAGAGACTTAGTAACCATGGCCCCTGCTCCTTCAATAATATATTGACCTAGACGGTTTAAATGTTGTAGCTTTAGTTATTTTATTTACCAGTTTCAACAAACAGTCTCTTAACCAAACAAGGCCATAAACAAAAGTATTCTTGTTCACCAATAGACCCAGTTGTATGTGGTCTAACCAAATTAATTAGGAACCAACTTTTTGTAATCAAGAAATTAAGAAGCACAGTTTCTTGTTTATTTTGATCTTAAGAATACCTAATAAATTTATTTATTGTCAAGGCTACAAACAAGACTTGTCAGAGCAATGAGATGTTATGTTCCAACGAACGATGTGTGTTACAATCGTGGGTATGTGACGGCCAAGACGACTGTGGTGATGGATCAGATGAAAATGATTGTAGAACAAATCATTGTCAAGGTAGGTTCAGATACAAGTGCATCTGGTGCAATATTAGTGGGTAATTTTATTAACCTTTTAGAAAAGTTTGTATATATACATTTCAATATATAGTAGGATGGGGGAAGATGGGACACATTTTCACTCTATTTTCTCGTTCCTTGTAGTAGTAAACAAAGAACATTTAAATAACTATACAACCGTACCCTTACGACTCTCATTGTTAATTGTTTAAAACACAATTTCGATACTTGGATATTATTGGCTAAAGGTGTCCCATCTTCCCCACCCTGCTATATATTGAAATGTAGAACTTGAGGATACATAACAAGTGTATCTAGCTTATACTCCTTAATGTTGTGGTAATGGGCCATTTCTGGCCTAAATCAAAGGCTCCAATGCACGTCACGCTACAGAACCTCATCCACGAATAGAATCTATTCTACATGCATATACATATACATTCCTGCTAAGCAAAATTTGCACAAAAAGTATACATTTTAAATATGAATTTAATATCTACCTACACTCGAAATATTATAAAAACCCTTATAATGGATATACACAGTTTCCATGGCACATAAAAACCTCTGTTCTTGCAACATACACTTGTCCACAGACTACCAGTTTCAATGTGACAACATGAGATGCATTCCAACCTCTTGGCAATGTGACCATGATGATGACTGTAGGGACAGCTCTGATGAGCAAGGATGTCAGTACGCCACGTGTGATAACTCCACATCTTTCTTATGTGATAACGGACACTGCAAGAATAAAGCGTAAGTGACAAATTTATGTTATAGTAGGTTGGGGAAGATGGGACACCTTTTCAATCTATTTTCTCCTCCAATTTGGTAGTAAACAAACATTCAATGATTTTTTATAAAACTGTGTCCTCACGGCTTCCATAGATCGTTGTTAATTGTTTAAAACAGGATCAGAATATTTTGGTATTATGTGCTAAAGGTGTCCCATCTTTCCCCACCCTACTATATATATGGGTCAGGACGTGAGGTCCTATGGTACAATAGACCAATTCTGGCCTAAATCTGAGGTCCCATAGCATGTCACGCTGTGGGGTTTCGCCCACAAAGAATAGAATATAAACATAACATTGTGACATCATAGGTGGACTTGTGATGGAGATAATGATTGTGGAGATTGGTCTGATGAAAGGAACTGTGTGAATACAACACAACCAACTACTACATGCGATTCCACATATCAGTTCTATTGTGCACAACCTACACAGTAAGTTTATCTTTATAGGAGTTTTGACCCACACTGGCCTTTTCTCTTCCCGACACCCCTTTTTTCTATCCATCTGTATGTTATTGGACAAGATTGCATTCTATATGGGTGAGATCCTCGTTGAAAACCCAAGATTTAACCAAAAAATATTTATTGCGTATACAACCCATATTTCTGATCTCATATGTGTTTTACATGTGACTTGCATGGTCTGCTTGCTAAGTTAAAATCAACATCTCCCTGTGAACCAGAAGTTTATTAAGTATAGGTCACACTGATGCAGTTTATAATTTTTAGGCATTTACCAGAAGTTTATTAAGTATAGGTCACACTGATGCAGTTTATAATTTTTAGGCATTTAAAATTATAAATTAAAATTTATAACAATAAAACATGGATCAAACAGTATTAGGTCTATTACCTAACAATGCTAACATATTATATAATGTTAACATTGGAATAGTAGGGTGGGGGAAGATAGGACATCATTTTATTCCTTTTCTCGTCCCATTTGGTAGTAAACAAAAAAGATTTAAAAAGTCATAAAACTGTAAACTGTTAACATTGATATATTGTTACAGTTCGTGGTCAGGACATTGCTTTCCACGATTGTGGGTTTGTGATGGAGATATTGACTGTGTTGGTGGTAGTGATGAAGCTAACTGTACCCACCATACTAACACTACATGTGCCAATATGCACCAACACCCATGTAATAACGGAAGGTGTATATATACATGGTGGTTCTGTGATGGCACTGCAGATTGCGCGGATCGTTCAGATGAGCTGAACTGCCCAACAATTCCAGGTATTGAATGACTTATGTCGGATTTTGCTGAAACTATTAAGTTTTTAGATAAACGAATATGTCTGTTTTAGTTTGGTCATTTATTTCTTCATTGGTGGGAGCATGAGTGACTTATTAGTGGTTGCCACTCCCATGTCCACAGCCAAGTTGCTTAAGCTATTTTAGTTTCTGGTTACACCATTTCGAATTTTAGTTGGTTTACCTATTTATATCCTAATGGGTGGGAAATTCAGTGACTTATCCGTGGTTGCCACTTCCTCACTATCAGTATCAAGCAATGTATTCTTACATACAGCTAACTTTTATTATATTTCTACATACACCACTGTATTTCTGCATACACCTAACCCATAATAGAATATCACCTAACTTACAAAACCATCATAATTAAATGCACCCATGTTTTACCCTTTTCCCCCAGCCACCACCACAACTATCCCTATACCCACCTTACCCCCCCACGAATGCGGGTCAACCCACCTCCCTGCCGAACCTCAGGAATGTGTTACCCCCTCGTGTGGCGATGTGACGGCGTTGACGATTGCGGCGACGACAGCGATGAATTTGATTGCAACACTACATCAAGCACGCCACCGCTCACCATCTACCTTGCTTTAGTGACTTGCTACAGTTCAGGTTAGTTTATCTTTAATATGATAGCTAATAACTATTCAATAATTGTATGTTGGTTTATGTTTTCTTTAACTTTTCAAAACCAATTTTAAATTCCCATGCAATTTGGCTTCAGTTGTTTTGAGGCAAAAGGAAAAATGTATAAGTTTATCATTTCATCGAGTTTATATGTGTACCTCTTGTTCATGTATTAACCAAACACCTAATTAATATTAATTTTTACTATTGTATTTAAAAACCTTTATTACTTTTTAACATTAAATATGGACCAACATATCTAACTCTTAACTACAGGTGTGCGAACCAACTTTGTATTTTCCGTTTCTACAAATGTGACGGGGACAACGACTGCGGTGATTGGTCAGATGAACGGGGCTGCCCCAACTTCGTGGGGGATACCCCTGGCTGTGTGGTGGGTAATGGGTATGACTATCAAGGTGGGTACATTGTTGTGGGTAAGGGGGCACTCCTGGGGTGTAGGTAGATTACCCCATGTGTGCTGTTTATGTCTGGCACCCTGGGTGTAGGTTAGTTTTTCCCATTACCTCACTCCTAGGGTCATGGATACTACCTCTTAGAAACCAGAGTGTATTTTAGACCATATTCCCAAGTTATTACTTATGAATGGTGCATAATCAGTTACACTGTTACAATTTGTGTCATGATTATTTACATAGGGTATCATAATCAATCCAATGCCTACACATGCACACGTTGGGCATCTATGCCTAGATTGCTATAATCTAAGCCCCACTAATGTACTTCCTACACCCAGTAATAAATATGAATTAACTTATTACATTAACACCCTGTATGCCTTTACTAGGCAATTTATACCTACTGGCATAACACAGTAAGTTCTTTACACACAAGGTACTCGTTCTTATACAAAAACCGGGCGTACGTGTCAAAGATGGGATTCTAACCACCCCTTCCGACCCCACTTCTGGCCCAGAACACCCATCATAATTACTGCAGGAACCCGGATAATGATATAAGGGGTTTATGGTGTTATACAACTGACCCAACAAAAAGGTAAGACCATTATAGATCTTAATATAATAAATAAATGAGGGCGTAGATGGCGTTCTTTAATATTTGACATTGTTCAGTAAAGCCATGGGCAAAGTCCTGCAAATAATACATGACAAGGTATCAGTAGAAATAGTAAAATAAATGACATTTATAAATGCCATTCTTTAAGTTCACTACAGGACATTAATCAAAACTATAGCTCACACCAATGCATTAATTATTATTGTTTTAGGTTAATAAAATATAGGAAAAGGTGATATAAAATTACAAAATGCTGCCTGTTTTTTGTCCTGTGCATATAACCACATTCAACCTTAGCACTAAAGCGTACAACATCACCCAAATTACTGATACATCTTGATATTAATCAACATAACTTTAACAACATGTTTATCTTCCCAGGTGGGACTACTGTGGAGTTCCACACTGTAGTGGTAACATGTCATCTGTACAAGTGTTGCACCCCCCACAGCCAACCCCATGCACTGTGTTGATGGGTATACTTACTGTGGTGTTGTGGTACAAGGACCTGTATATTAGATAGGTTTGTATGCGATGGGGATAATGATTGTGGAAATAATGCTGATGAAAAGAACTGTGGGCAACAGTGTGGAACAGGTAAGAGAAAAAGTCTTAACAAGTTGTATTTGCGGAAAATTCATTTATTCCTTAAAACAGTAATGCAAATCTTTTTTTCTTAGAACTGAGCTACGGCATAAAATCATTTAAGGTGCATTTATAATGTATTCTATCTTATCACTGTAAAAAGAACAGAGATTCTACACCCAGCAGAAATATTTCTTCAATTGTACTTTTTTCACTAAACTTCCATATATACACAAGCAACTTAAATCATAATCATACTTTATGACATCACAGATCAATTCACGTGTCACAATGGCCGGTGTATTGCATTGTCTTTGCATTGTAATGGAATAGATGATTGTTCGGATAACAGCGACGAGAATTGTACGACTGTTGATTGTGGTCCCTCATTTTACAGGTGAGTTGTGATGTCATAATTACTATATGATGTCATGGATGATGTCATAATTCTATATGATTTAATTGATGAAGTCATATTACTATATGATGTCATTGATGATGTCACAATTCTATATGCTTTCATTGATGAGGTCATAATACTATATAATGTCATAATAATATGTGATGTCATAATACAATGTCATAGTAACAGTGATGATGTCATTAATGATGTCATATTACCACAGGTGTGCAGCGGACAACCATTGTATATTACGTAGCAGCGTATGTAATGGATATCCTGATTGTAGCGACAATGCTGATGAACAGGGATGTGCTGAGTTTATCACTACTGTTTCTACACCTGTAAGTTTCATAATCATTTTGACAAAGTTTATTTTTGAAAAAATTTGCCAAGATAATAGATTAGTAAATTACAATTGGTTTAGGGTTTAGGACTCTGTTTTTCAAACTATAAGTTGTAATGCGAAAAGTTTGGTATTCTACAAGCAGTTCCAAAGAATTCAAGTCTGGCATTACATTATTAGGTTTGGGAACCGTTTTAATTTTTTTTAATCTAATCTTTTTTTAATCTAAAGGTTAATTATCTAATCCAGATAGAGAGAGGTATTGTTGTAGAAATTATAGACTTTAAATTTGGAGAACATTGTGAGTGTAAAACAGCTGTTCTAGCTGATTGGTTTCCATAAAACAACGTTTCAATGTCTTACTCAATTATTTTATTATTATAAGTACATGTTGTAATTAAGCTCACTGTCATATTCATCCCACCCCAGACCCCAGGATGCCCCACCATGGTATACCAACGTTGTAATTACATAGTGGATTGCCCTGATAAGTCAGATGAAAATAACTGTCGGGTGAGAACTTTACTGTTTGTTTTGTACAGATTAGTTTTTATGATTTAATGAATTTAATTATTTTTCTTATTTCTGATCAACCAGAGGTTGTTGTTCTAAATTATTGTGTTATTCTATTGCAACACATTTTTGTGTCAATATGTTTCCTACATGTCAAATTAATAACGTAAACTGGCTTGTGTGCTGAAAGTTTGCCAAATTCTGTATTAAACCCAAAAGAACCATACTTTACTTAAACAAAGTAAAACCTCCTCAATAATATCAACATAAGAGCAAAACCTGCAAGCCAAAAAGTTTATGCTTTCCGAGAAACTATCTGTGTTTGTGCAAAACTAAATCCCAGCCCCTCCTGCTATACCAGACTAACTATCAACTTCTACAGTACATATACGGTATCCGTTCATCTCCGTGCACCAACAATGTGAAGAGATGTCGCAGAATATCGTGGCATGCCACTAGCTTCCCTGCCAACATAACTACGGCTAAATTCGTCGTTTATTTTGCAAAGTTTGATCCAAATCAAGCGTTTAGCACAAGTTTCGCAGCAAGTAAAATGACCACAAAACACTATATTGAAATCTCAGGTATGAGAAAATTTTATTGTTCACTGTTATATTTTAAATGCAGTTGTTTATTGAGTTCTTTGTATTTTGTGTATAAAAAACTGCCACCTTGTATGTGTTCTGGGGAAGACGCCCAAAAAACAATTACTCTAACCCAGTGATCACTAATAGGTTATTCAAATTGCCATCGATGCCAAAAATAATCATCCACAAGTTACATACACTGTAACTCTTAAGTGGGTACAAGGTTTTCCAATTATGACAAGTTGTTATACCTTCTACTGTCTGCTATGCGAGGTTAAACAAGTAGTAAAACAATCAAACGTACCAATTACCAAAGTACCTAACATTATTATTTTCCTCCAGGTTTAGACCCTTTCACCAGCTACCATTACGTAGTCGTCATTCATGTTCACAACCAAACCCTTCCATTTGAAACGCTATTGTCGTTTAAAACCCAACCTGGTCAACCCTCTCCACCCACTAATGTACGAGCCATTACCCCGGCAACAACAACATATATGTTATGTGGGATGCTCCGAGAAAACCTAATGGTTTAATTGCAGGTGTGTATTTTGGGGTCCTGTTAAAAAAATAGCTTTAAAATTGCAACTGACAAATGCAGACAGTTCAAAGCCACAAATTTTAAGCTGACATTTTAAATCCCTATATCCAATGCTGGCAGATAAAAGCCATATTTCTAAAGTCAGCTATTCAAAGTCAACAGTTTAATGCCAACAATTCGAAGCCACATATTAAATGCTGACAGTTTAAAGCCACAAATCCAAAGCTGCCAACTCAAAAACCTTAACTCCCAACTAGTAGTCTCTTAGATACATTAAAAACCATGACTGTTACATTGAAACCTTGGTTTCTAGGTTGCTAATTCAATTTATTTACCATTGTAGGGTATCGAGTGTATGCAAGTACCAATGGTAGTGACCCTACAACAATGTCAACAACGGCAAGAAGTGTTATCTTTCAAAACGTTCAGCCTGGTGTATGGAATATATATGTGGTTGCCAAAGTTCATGGGGAACTGGACAGTAACAAGAGTGCTATTGTACATGCTACTTTGGGTAAGGGTTGCTTATATAAGCACAGATTTAGGACGGTCTGCAATATCAAGTTTAAAGAACTCCTTTGTTGCATCCTAAAAGTGGCGAAAACTACACCATCCTTAGTGTTAGATAAGACAATGTAGTATTATATATAGACCACCTTGCTACTTGTTATACTCACTCTGGTCTCATCTAACACTGAAGATGGTTAAAGTTGATTAAGTGAAACTGCACCATCCTCAGTGTTAGAGAAGACAAGAGTGAGTGTTATATAAATACCTGCTTAATAATCGTAAAGCTTACTCTTTTCTCTCCTAACACAAAAGATGGTACAGTTTTAATCAACTTTTTAACCATCTTCAATGTTAGATGAGACAAGAGTGAGTATAACAAGTAGCAAGGTGGTCTATATATAATACTACATTGTCTTATCTAACACAGTAATGTAAAAAGAACATTTCAAGTTAAATTCAGATTAAAAAATCACATTTTTTACATTGCAGGTGTTTCTACTTTCACAACGCATGTGACAAACTCTCGTACATCAGCCATAGTAATGTGGTTACATGCCCCATCAACTGCCAACAAGTTTATGTAAGTTTATTAATATATCTCATGTTCACTGTCAAGTAATAGAATGGGTTCCTTTTTATATACCAGTAATACCACTCACACGTAATGTATTCATACACCTCATGTTCACTGTCAAGTAATAGAATGGGTATGTCCGGCGCCGTGGCCCAGTGGTTTAGGCGCTTGCATCGAAACCAAAGTGTCCCTGGTTCGGTGCTCGGCAGCGGTACTACCACTGATCGGCGTATGTGTCCTTGGGCAAGACACTTAACGGACATTGCTCCAACCCAGCGGTCACTAATGGGTTGTCTAAATTGTAAGCCATATCAAATAAAATCATGCACAAAGTTGAAAAGCATGGTATAACTCGTAAGCACACGAGGATAAAAAATGGTGCCAACAATACGCGTCTGACTGCGATGCGGTGTCGCGGCACCGCACGCAAAAAAGACTTAAATGGGCTTTTCCGGGTGTTGGGGTAATGGGCCAAATCTGGCCTAAATCCCAGGTCCTTGACAAGGACCGCACCCATAAAGAATAAAAAAAAAATAAAAAAAAATAGAATGGGTTCCTTCTTATATACCACTCACACGTAATGTATTCATACACCTCATGTTCACTGTCAAGTTTAACATAGGTGTCTTCTTGTGCACCAGACACACATGGTGTATTCGTACACCTCATGCTCGCTTTAAAGTTATAACATGGGCGTCTTCTTATAAACCAGACACATATGATGTATTTAACTCATGCTCACAGTCAAGTTATAACCAGCCACACATGGTGTACTCAAACCCCTCATGCTCAATGTCACGTTAGAGCATACACGTCTTCTTATGCACCAGACAAACATAATATGAACCTTGTGCTCACTGTCAAGTTATAACATCTTTCCCACAGCATACAAGTGACGGCTCTTGGCTTCTCCCTTAGCACACCGCAGAGATACGAAGTGAAGACAGCCCATGCATTCAACATTACACGTCTCATGCCAGCATCACATTATAGATGCGATGTTGATGCTGTGGATATAAGTAAGCTCCTGCTCATCCTATTTACTGTTATATTATCAAGTACATTTTACCATGTGAGCCGGGATGTAGGTCTATTGCCCCATTTCTCCATTACCGGGACACCCAGGGTGCTACCAACCAGACCTTACTGAGCCAGTTTTTGGCATACATTGTGTATTCTGTCTTATTTTACGAATTGCATATTTTGGAAGTTAAATAATTGCAGAGCATATTGTCTCGTAAACTTTCAAAAAAGATATGCATACCTTAAAAGGAGTTCCATACAGATTTGATATTATAAAGGCTTTCAGTGAGACGAACCCAGAATGTAGATCTGTTGGCCAATTACCCCTTATTATTTTCCCCATAGCCCATTACCCTTTATAGTCCAATAAATCTACATATTTCATTTAATAAAACATATTACTACAGGTGGCAGTTTGATCTCCCATGCACAGTCGGATATATCCACCACTGGCCCCCCCATAACCCAACCCCATGTTATTAGAGTTAAATCACTTACTACAAGCTCTGTTCAAGTATTTTGGACTCAACTCGTTGATTCCCAAAGTTATCCTGCTGTTGTATATCAGGTTGGTGGATGTGTGCGCATTGTGTGCATTTATGTGCAGTATGTATGACTGTGGGCACATTGTGTACAATTATGTGCAGTATGTGTGCAATTTTCTCTTATGTGCGCCTGTGTGCAATTATGAGGTGCATATAGCAATATTTACAGTACAGCCTATTTCTATATGATGTGTGTTTAATATTACAGTGATTTTAATAAAAATGTAAATTTTATTTTCTCCAAGGTTGGTTATGGAGTTAGTGAGGAAGAGCTTATGGTCCCAAAGAAAGTAAAGGGAACAAACACAACAATCACTGGCTTAAGACACAATATGCCAATTGTAACCATGGTATGTTTTGTCGTTACATAATTACCAAAAAATAATAATTTTATAATAACTTTTATGTGATGTGTCTTTTTGATTACCGTAGCGAAAATTGACCAATAGTTATATTGAAAAGACAAGATATAGCAACAAAAGACAATTTATAGCGACAAAAGCCTTTAAATAAACACAGAATGGAGTATATTTTTATGAAAGTGCTGATGATTTTAGGCTTAAAACCATAAGTATTTCTACCTACCCAGGTCCGTGTGTTTCAACCCTATGTTACGGACTGGAGCAGACCGTACGTTGGGACACCCTTGTCCGATTTCTCAATTGCTCCACAAGATATACATGTCACTGTTGGTGATGATCTTACTTCAGCTGATGTGCAGTGGGAGTCGCCGTTTAATGAGGAGAATGCTAACTTGGTGGGTTTAACTAAATTTGGATTCTGTTTATATGGGTGGCGTCCTTGGGCCTAGGATTTAGGCCAGATTTGACTTATTACACAGACACCATGTATGCGTTTCATGTGATTGGCCGGTTTAATTAAATTTGGATACAGTTTGGGGGAGTACTCACTTCGTAGCTAGAGGATACTGGGTTTGAGGCTCGATGCTGCTTCCAGTGTGGGGATACGTCTCTTTGACCAAGATATTAAACTAGAACTTTAATGTATAATATATGTTATAATACCAAATCAATTTTGGTAATTTGACAATAAGCATGAATCATCTAAAAAACTTTCTGTAAGCAAGATAAATCATGACTAAATTTTTTTTTGATTAATCTCATATTTAACGTTTATATTTAATCTATGATGTTTATGTTGCAGACATATGATATCTATGTGATCAACCTCGTGACCAAACAAACCGAGAAAAAAATCAAAAATTATTCTTCAAATAATTTTAAGCTTTCCAAGAAAGTGATGAACTTGAAACCTTACACAACGTACAGGATAGTTATAAGCGATACACATGGCAAATGTAAGTTAATGCAATTGAGATTTTGGTATGCTACTTTTTGTTGGATGTTTTAGTATTGGGGACAATTGAGCTGAACTTGTAGCTCTAAGCAGGGGTTCCCAACCTGGGGGGGGGCTTTTTTAATGAAAAAATTCAAAAAGTTCCAGTTTATTTCAACTTTAACACTATATAACAAAAAATACGGTGTAAAAAAGTTAAGAACCCCTTGCTTGAAGTCTTATAAACCTCCCTGTGAAAGATTACATTACTACTATCAAGTTATTACTTTAAAAACGTCTATTCAAAAAAGCTATTATCCGAATTCAAACTATACAAATAGACGAACATGCTTAAATTTAAAGTCAAGTAGTAACAATAATACCAGTCCGTCAATTTTGACAGTTTTTCACACTAAGCCAAATTTATATAAAAATATTAAATGAATTTTGAGTTACTATTATTCCATACGCCTCATTTAAACAAGACTAATTAACAGTTGGTAGTGCAAATGCTTCATTTAACTTCTATACTGGAAAGAGTGTTTCTGCACCGACAGATCTGCGTATATATCCTGTTAATGCTACAGCTTATGAGGTAGGTGTTGATGTGTTATACTGTGCTAAATAGAGACAGTGTATAATGTGTATAATTTCATATATGTCCTCTGGGTGGAAAATCAAGGACTTAATTATCACGGTAATGCACACCATGTATGGTAGCTTAACTTTATACACCTTAATCTCACTGTTAAAATACTTCCATGCCTATACTTTGTCGGTATGACACCAAAAAGGAGATTTAATACGTGGCTGTTGCAACATACACGGTGTCTGTATATAGGTCTTACATATACAGTACACCTATCTGCAATACAAAGACTTTTTTTCAGTTGGTGTTCAACGTACCAAACAAGTTCAGTGGGTTTTACAAAGACGTGGTTCGTGGCATTGAGGCTTCTATATGCCCGGGTCGTGACCTTACGACCCCTGATGACAGGTCATGTTTTGATTCTGTTGAAATTTCAAATTCTTCACGAGCGGTGACGTTTGCAAACCTTATACCTCATAAATGGTAAGTAATGTCCATGTGTCTGTGTGTTTTATATTTACTATAAAAGGTTCCAAGAGATTATTTTAAGGAAGGTATGAATTTACTCACCCAAACTATGTATATATAGAGAGAGAGAGAGTGGGGAAAGATGAGACACCTGTTCACTATATTTTCTTGTTTAATTTGGTAGTAAACAAGGAATATTCAAAGAATTATAAAACCATATCCTTATGATTCCCATATACCGTAATTAAATGTTTAAAACATGATCAGGATATTTGGATATTAGGAGCCAAAGGTGTCCCATCTCCCCTCACTCTACTATAAGCTATTATAAAGGTATTAAATGATTTTATTAACCAAGCTATAACAATCAAACTAAACACTCAGCAATTAGCAACACAAAGTATACAGTTGGATGGTGTAAATGTTCTCTTAGGACTAGGCGGGGTATAAAACTATCGGTTGGATTGTCTCAAATTTACCTGTGCTGTGATATGGCCATTTACTTTTACTCAATATACTTTATAACTACAGTAGAACATGTTTTTGTTAGTAACATTGACATCTTATAACCAGGTACACAATTTTCCTCATTCTACATTGTCCGAAACACAATTGCTCTGAAAAATCTTCGAAAAGTTTCCAAGTTTTGAACTCAGAAACTTACGCTTCTTCATCGCCATCTAGCGGAAGCATAAGTCTCACCACGACAAACGTCATCGCAATTGCTGTTTCTACTTTTGTTATTTTTATTTCTTTGGTTGGAGGAATTATATTTTTGGTGAGTTAAAAATTAAATCTTTTTTTTTCTGAAATTTTTTTATTTTTTTTCCTATTGATTTAAGTTTGACAAATGTATTTGTATCCGATGTGAATGAGGTCTTTTACTTTTATTTCATGCTATTAAAACTTTCTTTCAACATATTTACAGGTACGTCGGCACAGGCGACTCCAGCAATCTTATCATGCGTTTGTTTCCTCGCATTATGATCCTAGATCAGGTTTGTATTTTACTATTTTTTATTATATATGAATTTGGGGTTGCCTGTTAGTTGCAACTTAGGAGACTTATCCATGGTTGCTAGTACAGTTAAGTTAAATGAGAAATAGTGGGTATATAAACTTTCGACTTAAAAAAGGCATTTTTAAGAGGACCCAATACTACAGCAATGTAAAAAAGCCGACTGTAAATTATAATTACCAACATGAAAATATTTTTTTAGGTGAAGCATTTTTTGTAAACGACAACGATGACTTTGATAATGGACTCGATGACGAAGATGTGGAAACTCCAATGATTTCTGGCTTCGCTGACGACGAACCATTGATTGTTGCGTAATGTGTACGAAGTGTTGCACAATATACACTATGCTTTTATTTCTCACTATGTCTGTAGTTTACACACCGTATGTTATGTAAGATACTTCAGGCCATCACAGGGCTGGATTTTTTAAACCAAAGCTTACGGAACTAAGTTAGTTTGGGCAACAGTGCAATTATATTTTAATACACTCGAGGTTTTTAAAAAACTACTAGTAAACTTTAAATATTCATTGAGCTTTCAGGTCGGTGTTCCAGGTTCTGGTTTAAATCAAGCCCTGTTTTTTTTCTTTAATTTTTCACTTTTTCGAAATAATTTTGTTTGAAGCTTGTATACGAAGTTTTAAATGTGGCATTTTGTAAATTGGCCTACTGCCTTAACTTGCGGCTCTTTTGGTATTTGCTTTTTTTGTTTGTGTCTATGCATTTAACTCTGTTTTCATTGCAATCTAACCTGGTTATTATAAAGAACTGCACAGAATACATTATAAATAATTATGTTTAACATATATTCAATTTTTGTGGAATGAAAATCTCATTTATAATCCTACTTGATTTTTAATGTAAAATGTCTAAATTTATTATACATATGCTTGGTTATCACAAACCAATTGATTGGCTTTTATATTGCTTGAAAGAGCAAGTAACAGATTTAGAGTAAAACTGGGTAACCTGCTTTACAAAGTCGCTTTTACATTGTACATTTTGCTTCATAAAACTTTTGTTCCTCTTTTTCCAGACACCAAAATCACTGTTGGTAAAATTTGGTATCTTTTGGAAATAATCTATGTTTCATTTTAACATTGTGTAATGTTTGAGCGTTATCTGTTATTAAATAAAAGTTGCACATTACTGGTTAATCCAGTTGTATTGTTAACTTCTGTACAACTTGTGTGATTTACTACATTTAGGTTTATAGAAAATATAAATATAGTTTCAGTACAAGACTAAATTCTTGAAGTGAGCGTTTTGTCCAAGTAATAAAGACCCAAAACCGATTCGAAGCGAAAGCACGAAGGCCACGGCGTAAGCAGAACTACCACGTTAATAGTCTAATCAATACCAGGAGGTATTTTAGAGTTTTTTATACGAACACTTTCCTTTAAATAAAAATATATTAGGACAAAATTAATTATCGACTTCTCGATTATTACCAAAGTTTTGGCGCCTTTAGCGAAATTTTCGATTGTGACGAATTTCCTCTGAATGGCGATCGCGGTCCACGAGTAATCTCGAATTTATCGCATTTTTCTACGCGCAACGGAGGTTGTCAAAGTTCAAGTTGTAAACTGACACCGTGTGGTTGTAAGTTATCGTTCGTGGGTTTTAGTGTTAGTTTTAGAGCAAATTCACGACGTGCAAATGTTTAATGTTACATTGCAATTTATAACTTATGTATTGATACAATAATGTGTTTTTTTTCAGTTGTAATTTGAGTTAGATTTGTTATGTATTGATAATTTAGCGGTGATATAATTTGTTATATAGTAGTAGCAGTAGGAAAATTTAGGCCGAATTCATTTTTATTGCTCTCTGTTAGTTAGTTGGAGTGTGAAGTGTCTTTTTTAGGATGTATTTAATCATAGTAGTTATTTTATATAGTTTATATATGAGTATAAATTACCTTACCCAAATTATATTATATTTTTAATTTTTGAATATGATAATTACTTAACAAAACTGTTTTTATGAACAAAAACAATAAACAAGAAAGTTTCATATAATAGCCTATGTGTTATATATATATACATTGTTTGGATAGAAATTATAATGTGTTCAAGTCCCCTTGTTGGTATAACAGTATCTTTTGATAGAAATTGAATCATATATGTAATATGTTTATAGCATAGGTAATTTATAGTCTATTATTGCATAATTCAATTATTTATTTATTTTATTTATTAAATGGTAATAACCATTTGGTGCTGATTAAAAGTCTACCTGTTACATTATAAACTAATTTCTAAGGTATTTCCTTGTTGGCACTTATTTCATTATTATGTCATGAGAGGTTTATACACTGACTAGATTACTATAAAACCACTATTTTATTAATGCTGTTCTTTACTTCCTATTTTTTTTATGACCTGTTTTATAGCCACTTCCACTACTGTAATAAAATTGATACAATTTTTAAACTATTTAATTGTAAAAAAATTTTTTTATATATTTTATTTAAACTATTTGATTGTCAAATCATTAAACCTTGTTAACCTATTGTGGATGCTCAGATATTCTTAACCTAAAATTAAATTTGCATTATCATAAAATATTTATAGCTTTGGACATTCTTAGCATTCTATACCCAAGATTTCTTAATCCCGATTTCAATTGATTTTTTAGTCCGACATCTTTGTAAATCTTGTTCATTTGTAAAATTTGTTATTAGCATAAACTTTTGTTCTGGTAGCATTTTATCATCATTGTAAACTGATAATAATCTCCAATAAAACTGTTAAGCAATGTTCAATTACAAAACTATGGTTCTATCTATGTTATAATGTTATTGTTCTAATGTATACATCAGTTATTAAAGTGTAAGTTTAAAATCTAAAACAGGTTTTTGGCTATTGTAAAAACCAATTGCTTTGTCATACTTTTTTGGAATTAATATATTAAATGTAGAGATGTTTTAGATTTATAATATGCATGACAGTTAGAGTTTATATATTTGTTTAAGTTGTTTGAGTTTAATACTATACTGGCTGCTGACATTACCAAAAATGATATCTAAATTTAAACAATGTTACTGTTATCCTTTGAACTTTGAACATTAGTCATTACATACCATGATAATACTAAGTGTGATCTAAATTTAGTGTCATCCCCCCAACAGGAAATATTTGGTTTCAATGATGCTTTATTACTTCCTCTGTCTATTTGTATATTGAGTATTCCTATCACTAACTACAGTGGCAATGTGGTGTAACTCCTAAGTTGTGGTTTGTCTGCTGTTCTATTTATATGTTGGCTTGCAATATATATTCAATTATCTTTATGCAAATTTGCAGCAATGAAATATGTACCAAGGTCCTGGTTTCAAAACACAATCAGTATATTATGTAACCAATAATAGGATATAAGTTTTATATATTATTATACATACATAAATAACTACAGTGAATTAGTTTTTTTATTGACATAAATTACACCGTTTTTTTTTCAAGTAAGATTTTATTTACTACCACATAATATGATGTGAATAACCAATGCAGAAATGTAGTTAAACAAAGGTTTCTGTATTACAGTTGTTTTAAAGCCTGTGGTATACTTCCTGACAATGCCCACAAAACCTATTTTTGCTTACGAAACATTAAGCCCTAGCTTATAATTAAAAATATGACAGTTTGTAATCTCTCCATTCCCAAAGAAACTTACCCACAAGCAAATTGAAAATTCTGTTTTATTAACTGTATGTTCTAAATTTAAACTGCCCAGTTCCAGATAATAAACCAAGTTAGAATTTCTTGCTTGATTAATTACTGCACAAGTAGAAACTTTACTGAGGATGGGGAATACTCCTGCTAAGAAGGGGGATCAGGCTGAAAGTGGTAGGTCATGTTTTATATTATTATGTATAAATAATTACTATGATAATACTTGGCAAAATTTATAATAGCGTATAGCGTCTATGTTGTAACATGCTTCATCTATCTATGCAACATATCATTGTAATCCTCTTAGAAACCAAGCACCAGTTAATCTATGTGGCATAGCTGTTCCTGTATCGATGCATATTTTAGTGTCATTGAGATTTAATCTATTGAACATTATACATACAGCAGTTTTTATTGACACAAGCTTTTGGATTTCTACCTTATATTAAAATCCATTTTAATTTATAGTTTGTTCAAAACTGTCACAACTGTCCAACATGTAGAATGACAAGTTATTTGTCTGTATTTGTTTTTACACTTCAAAGCAAATAGCAATATTTACATACCTATCAAATATATCTCTGAGTGTGGCTCTGTGCCTTGAAATTTTCAATTACTCTTTTCTATCAAGTTATAGTTACTATTAGGCATAATATCCCAGGTTTTTTGTTGTTATTAAACTAATTCAAAAGAGCCGTCGCTTCTACCTTCCAACTTGTTCCTAGAAGTCTCTGTGTGTGTTGATACATTGAGTTCTGTTTGACCAATACACTTTTTTTATTTTCACAAGTATTTTTAAATGTATCGGAAATTTATTTTAAAATTAAATTTGGTTTCATCATTTTTAAAAGTTTATAAAACAGTTTAATTCTTCAGAAATTTAGGGTGTTGTTTTATAGCAGAATATTTAATGTATGAGACTTGTAACTGTAAGCGGCAATCGGGAGCGAGATTAGTTTGTTACCAAAATATAACAAACTCTCCCGCCCTGTGTTTCTTGGAAAGTTATTTATAGCAGAGCTGTTTGTAAGTCAAAGTTTTTTCTTAAATTTTATTCTCGTTATTTACTGTCAATGATGAAACAACAGTCTTATTGTTCTTCTACTTTTTATCCAATTTTCTTAATTTTAAAATAAAAAAAAAAAATACCTAAAAGGTAGTCACAGGCTTGCATTCTTTAAATTCTTGCATTGTAAACAGAAAGTCAGTGGGCCCTTTCATGTTTAAATAAATTATAACCTTTAGGTTTAAAGTTAAATGTTCAAATCAACAACTAACAAGAAACGACAATATTTCTGTGAAACCAGTTTCCAGGAAACAATAAAAATGGATTAATGATATTTGTGAAACAAACAAACATACATTTCCTAACATCAATTCTTAATTGTCTGATAGATTACTTCTCTATATTCTCAACTGTTTCTGTTTGATTTCAATTACATCTTGTATACTAAAATTGTTAATAACATGACCAATCAGGGAGTGGGTTTGCTGCTTCAATAAATAAATAATTAGTCTCTAGTCGAAATGCATTAGAAATATTGATGTTTCCGCTCGTTCCCCTGCTGATACCTCAGTTCT
The DNA here is from genome assembly GCF_009617815.1 of Ciona robusta. Classification (NCBI taxonomy): domain Eukaryota; kingdom Metazoa; phylum Chordata; class Ascidiacea; order Phlebobranchia; family Cionidae; genus Ciona; species Ciona robusta. The sequence goes on along the minus strand of NC_143242.1, from coordinate 4,914,654 downwards.
CACTAAGCAAAGCGATAAATGTCGTCAAGTTTTCAAATTCGTTAGAAATGAATGCACATCAATTCTACTATTAATTAAATATTGAATTTATAGTAAGGTGGGGGCGGATGGGACACCTTTCATTCTATTTCTCGTCTCATTTAGTAGTGAAAAAAAATTATAAAACTGTATCCTCTTGACTCCCACACACCGGTAATTGGTTAAAACACAGGTCTTAGACTTTGAATATTATTTGCTAAAAGTGTCCCATTTTCCCCACCCCACTTTATATTTGTTTCTGCTTGTATTTGAATAAGGATAACTAGAATCTGACACCTATTATTAAAACAAATAATCTAAAGCGCCAGTAGTCCACGGCATCTCTTTCTTTGTATACATTATTAGTTTACTGTGTATGATTAAGGCCTTATCTGTTGTCAAACACTTTAGCTCAAATATTTATAAATAACCCAATTTAAAATATGATGTGTCATGATATAGGTAACTATATTTTTAATTTTTCCAAATACAAAGTTTTCCAAATATTTAATGTTTAAAATCAAGCATATTCAAACTTGTTCACAATTCATGTAAAGTTGTGAACATTATTCAACCTAATATAGCACTTTGTAATTTGCACTATATGTGATGTGTTCTATACTAAATAAATGCTGGATGAGGTCCCATAATGATAATGTTGCATGCAGAAGGACCATAGTCCAGTTACTCCAGTACTTGTTGGACACATACAACATTTAGATTTTACTCATTGCACAAACCTAATGCCACTGGTCAAAAAAAAATCTTTAACTCAACCGTTTACCTTTAGCTTATTCCATTGATGTCTAGACATTTGTTTACATTTTCTATTTTTATCCCAAACCGTGTACCGAGATTATAATCGATTAACTGAATACGAAATTCTTAAAATGTAAGAAGATAACCTGCATAAGATTAACTACAGTGTTGTACAGAAGGATTCCAAACCATTAAATCCAATAATCACAAATATGGTCCAAGGGGAATTTCATTAACAGAGTAATTCCCATTCCCTCCTATGCCGTGGATAGATGTCTTCCAAGAATAAATTAGCATAACATCAGACTTGCCTTGTGTAAGACTTGTATTCATTACTTAAACTCCTCCAGTTTTCAACACTAAAATTTCTTCCAATTTTTTTAACGTTGCATTTTTCAATATTAATGGGTCGAACTCAAATTCCTGTTCAAGTTTTGTCTCAATGCTGCAGTAGAGACAGCTGTGTTTGTAGCAGCATTTTGCTTTAAATTGAATTATTCTATTAAGTTATGACAGTTATTGGTTCCAATTCTTATCTTGTGTTCATGTTTGTTGTAAACTATAGAGGCAGCCCAGGCAGGTTTATGTGTTGGAAAGTACATTGCATTATATCTGCATTTGTGAGATGTGATGTTGTTAGATTAGATATATCAGCTATCATGTGCACCTGTGTTGTGGATAATATCAGTATGTGTATCACATGTTTTGTGCTTCTTAACCTTCACGGACTACCACCTAAATATTAAGCATCAAAGCATGAATTTATTATTATTATTAGCGCAACTTTAGTTACTAAATTTCTGAAACTTCAAACTATATACAACTTTTTGTAGTGTACAAAGTCACAAAGATGATTATTTTTTAAAATAACAGTTCATATGCATTGTTTTGAACAACTAGGTGACACATTTTGTGGTTGTGACCTGGTGGTAAGGAACATATTTATATGTGACAAACTTACAAAACAGAATTGAAAATATATATTAGAAAGACAACTGTCTTTCCAAGAAATTTCTTTTTTAAATTGTTATTTTTAATAGATTTTTAACACTGAAAGTGTTTTTTTTTTATTTATTGTGTAAGTTTGCCATCTTTTAACTTGGCAGTGAACATAGTAGTTTACTGAGGCTAAAACCATTACCTGGCAATGAAGGACCAAACCAACAGCTTTATCTCATGTTGAGCAGTGAATAATATTGATCCTTATCATTATTGTCAACCTTATGTGAGTTATTAATCATCCACAATATGCCAACCTATGTAAATATCCGGTAAAAAAATAAACGAGAATGAATGGGCAAAACAAACAAGGGCCTATGTCTTATATTTGAGTTTCCAAGAAACCACTGTTGTAGAAACCCTGTTTTATGAATATCCATATAAAGTGGACACTCTTTGTCTGGTATCTGCAGAGAAATACTCTTGGAATACTACTTCAAAACATCTACAATTACAAGCACAAGCCATTTTCCAATGTGTTTAAATTCTAATTTTCGTTAATTTGTAAAACCGTGTACAACCTACTTTTGATTCTATAACTTACTGCACACATACTGTGAACAGCAAGAAATCAAAGGTATGACTGACTTGTGGCAGCCAAGTGTATATGTTATGTTATGCTTGGTATCTGCTTTTTTCTATAAGTGAAGCATTTGGTGTTTAGGCCATACAGCAGGTAGATTGTTTATAATAGAGTTTTAAAAAATGTTATCAAGACTTTTTTTGGTTGTACAAGTTTTATATATATCAAGTTGAATTAGACCAGCACTTTTTTGAGCGTAGTTTTACAGTGTCAACAAAACAATAACCTTGAAGTGATGGCACCAGTTTTCGCAGTAAGGTTCATATGTTTGAGTTGTATTTGATTTTTATCAACATAACTTACATAAGTAGACTGGTAATTTTTTTATCAGTTTTTGACTGCTACTTTTACAAAGTGTCAACAATAAATTTGAATTGGTTTATGGTTGTACCACTTTGCACAGCTGTTTATATAAAATGTTATGCATTAGCTGTTATTACTTTACAGTTTCCATTGCAGCTTATCAAATGTCAATGTTAATTCTAGCATTCGTTTCCATTTTTAATATAAACCATTGAATACTTAACAGTAGTAAAATAACTCGTCGGCCGGAAATAGTTCCCACATGCCTACAATCTTGTGGTCAAGCAAGAACAGACCGCCACACGTCTGCGATCGAGTTTAATCCACGTATGTAGCAGGGTAGAATATTGATCTGCCCTTTACTCTAAGCCATGGGTTAGTTGCGTCGTATGGTAGAGCTGAGGGTATTAGTCTAAATTCCATGAGTTAAACGTAGTAAGCTTAACTTACCGCATGGACGATGAAACTTTTCCGTGAGTGTTCTTATCCACACTCACAACAGCCAGTGTGTGCTGTTTGTGATTACAATAATAGCTTGCGCGTATTAGCACCGTCAAATTTCCTCTCTAGAACTGGTGCCCAAGTTAAGTACACCGCTTGCTTGGCAATTGTAACAGCGTTTAAAATCAATACAAAGGTTCCACGTGAACGTAAACATAAATCCGTGGCATCATATCGACATAGTATTTAATTAATTTATTCTTTCACAAAGTTTGAAACGAAGTATTATAATTAAGCATAATATCAACAAAGCCGTTCATACAGCATGTTTTATTTTTGTCAATGTCAACGACATAATTAGTAATTACGCATTCTTCCGTTTATATTTGGCTGCTTCAAACGACGCCCGCGCGTATTTATAGAACTCTCTTTTACATCAGTTGTAACCTAATTCGTACGATCATGCCTCACTTTAGCGAGAACAATGCATTATTCATACACGCTGACGAAGTACGCAACACACGAAGTATTCGTCGCCCGTGCGTCATCCAGTGGTGTATAACTTGTAGAAAATACAACCGTACGGTGGCGCTCTTAAGTTAACGACGTATGCAAACATGCGCACAACAATTTGTTTGTAACGCTTCTTTTGGGTTATTTTACACATCAGCCATTTCTGTAGTTTTGTTTGGGGCTTACCATATGCTTCTAAACAGATATATAATTAGAAGATTTACTGTTTAAAGTTAGTTTTTGTTGTAAATTTAAATTTTATATTTGTTTCATACCCGTAATAACACGATATTATAAGCAATACCACCGGCGAAAGACTCTTATATCGATCTGAAGTACACTTGACACTGTAAGTTCACGTTGCAAAGCACATGCGTGCAGTGAATATAATATACACGCCCGTATTCCCAATACACTGGCATGAAACGATACACGTTTTAATCCGCTGCAATTGAACTGTAAACCCGCGATGGGATTTCTGGAAGAAATCCAGAATGGTAAGGCCGCGCGCTCAGACTCGTTTCATGTTACTGGTTCATTGAGGTTTACCAGAAGTTGCCTCGTTTCGTTTCGCTTCGCTTGGTTTGGTTATTTTTAGCACAAAATACCGGTAACATGTATACGCATGAAGAGTTTACATAAGGATATATGCAATTTTGTTAAATAAATGGCTGTTTCGTATCTACAAACATCGCTATTTTTACGTGTCTGTGTGTGTATGCAATTAAGTCATCGTTGCCTCGGGCACTCATTAGTCTGAACTCTTAGCAATAATGGACGGTTCGCATAAAAGCTTCAGCTTAGATCTTGCGTGTTTAATTATCCGTATACGTCTCGCTATAAATTGTTGTTGTAGATTCAGGTGAACGGCGCAATATAACCAACGTAGCAAGACACGGTCGGTTTCTCTTCGATCATTGAATGATTAGTTGAGATGGATACGTGTGTGATTGAATCGAATTTAGCAAAGGAAACGTCTGGCACAGTCGCTTTAACGTTAAGCGTCCGTCTATGTTGCGTTATATTAATGTTGACGTCATTTGGTGCAGTAGGTTGCTAGATAGGTAGATCGACTTTTTGGCTATTTATAATGTTCAACCGTCAAAGTAACCGCCGATACTGTGGTAGTGAGTGAGTGAATAAGTTTTCGCTCGACTAACGTTTGTAATGGTCTGCTGGATTCTGTATAAATGCGCTTGTAGCAACCATACTATATATGTTTGTTGTGTTGTGCTTGAATTACAACTGTGAGTACATAGTCAGGAAAAATCAGTTTCCAAAGGTATTTTAGCGTATTATGCTAAATGAGGTATATATTGGTAACTATGCATTTCCTGTTTTTGCTAGCAATGTTGCTTTCAAACATTATATAGTTTTTGTCAGGATAGAGAATTAATTACTTTGTATTAAGAGTAACCTTTTGGTTTTGAATTAATGGTCTAATAAAATGAGACTGTAAGTCGTTTTAGATTAGTCCTAATGATAAACAGTTCTACTTTTGAATTTTATTGCAAATGCTCCATCTCATGTGGCTTTTTTTTCTGTATCACATTTAAAGAACTCCCTAAAAGATAAAATACTATATTGACAATTGCATATGAAATGATGCTAAGAAAGCTGCAGGTTAAGTTTATTGTGAATTGTAGATTTTATTCAAGGATCAGTAAATGCACCACAAAAACAATGTGATGTGGATATTGTCCAGTTGGTACAACTTTTGCTCTAAATGTCTGTGAGATTACTGTGCAAATGAGAATGAATATGAGCTGAACCGTTCATATGCATGTAGTAGTTGTTTTTATTCATATGTGTTAACAAGGTGCAATTTAAGGCAAACATGCTAACCTATTCAGCATCATTTTTATGAGGATTAGTAACGTAAGCAGAGCAAAAGTGGTTTGATTTGCGTCAAAAGAGTGTTGTTATGTGGCTATGTGTGACAGTAAATCACTTCACACATATGATAAATAAACTTGTTTGGATATTTTTCCTGTTTTTAACAATGTAAATTACACTAAATGGGGAAGTAATAGACGTAATCAGATGTTAAGTGGACTTACAAAAAAAAACAGTTGAAAAAAAGTTTAAATCTGTGAGTTGTGATAGAAATGTAGGTGTGTAATATATAGTTGTGGTGTGTAGGAGTAATGTGTAGTCATTATTATTAGACAGTCCAGTCAGTTGAACAGTGGTTTTGCTCTAGAAGAAATGAATCATTTAATATCTAAGGGCTAAAAGCTAATTAGGCCTGTAGCTATTTTTATTATACTCGTAAGGTTATTACTAATTGGCATATACCGCTAAATATTAAGACTTTAACAAGGCAGCTTTTCAAGTATTGATTATTCTGTACAAATGCACCTGCACTGGGCTAATTACTCCACATAATATTGAGAAGGCTCGCATGTAATACCAATTTATTTTTTACCAGTTTAAATTATAGCTTACCACCTGCAGACTGCAGTAGTATTAAAAATCCAAACCGTTTCACTGAGAAGGCATTAAATCTTTTAACTAGGCCATATAAGACCTGTTAGGGCATCTTGCGTGGGGAAGTAAATTATTGATGCTCCATGAACAAATGGAGGGAGACAAGTATTAACCGTGTACTGGAAGTCTGTTGGTTTAAGGGAATGTACACAATGTTTGTATGGCTGTTATATCGTGATATAATTAAATGTATGCAGCAGATAAAGCCCAGAGGTGTTGTCCTATGCTGGGTTAATATTTGATGCTGTTTGTGGTTGTATTTTCTTGACTGAAACCTTTACCTAGAAGCTGTATTGTGGTTTAATGGTGTGATTGCCCATTTCCTGACTGCCTTTCATTTAGAGACTGGGTATTCGCGTGTACACTGTGTGTGTGTGTGTGACATTCATTGGCTCCCATAGTTTGTGTAAGCTCTGTAGATTAGTGGTGACTTCGTGTTTAACATTCTCTGTGCAAACGAAGTGACAGCGGTTTAGAATCATTCGATACTTATGTGGGTGGTGGGATAGGAAACTGCTTTATAATGATGAGCTTTGGTTTATTTTTGTAAAGCTTATTTAAGCAGCCTACCTTTTGTTGCTTGTGCCTGTGCTGCGTGTCAGCAGATAGCTACGGATGTGCCGCTGTTTTAGTGAGAAAAATCATCCATGTCCCACAGTATATCTAAATATAGATCGTGCTTACATCTGTGTTTTGTTAACGTTCTCACTCCTACAATCTGACTAGGCGGTAGTAGCTATTTTCTAACGGAATCAGAAATACTTTGAATGAAATTTTAAGTTGGGCCAGGCCTAGTTACATTGAGTTTATCCTTATCTATAATTGGAGTACACGCAAACCAATACAATGCCATGGTTTGGGAAAAAAGACAATGCTCATAAATCGCCCAAACAACCAAAAGAAGACCCAGGTAAGGATTTATTTTAATGATTTCTTTGGTGAGTGCCAGGTGTTAATTATATTTTTCTAATTCCGTTGTCTGACATTTCTTAGTCTTCATTTGTTGCAGTACTGGTTACACAAGTTCTATAGTTATCTACATTTAACTTATGATTATACTTCTATTGTAAATAATTATGATGTTCTTAAATGTGTGATTCATAATAGGCTGTCAATAGTTGTGGTGTAGATTATTTCTGTGACTGCAGTTTTTATATTATATATAATATATATGAAATGATTCATCTGTTTATGATATGAAGCTTTTATTCGTTACCTGATTCAATATAGCAATGCTTTACTGCTATTGTGTATTTTGATGTTCGGTTTAATGGTGCCAGTTTCGGATCTTTAATGGTTTAGAGTATATATGCTTTTAAAAAGTCGTAGGATGTAGTCTGGACTCTGGACAGAGCAACTTATAAGCATTTCTCAAACATTTAAGTACAAAGATAAAATCTAAAATAACTCCGGCAATTTATTAGGTGTATCGACGTTTCTATGTCTTTTTTGGTTTCTTTAATCAGTTTGAAAGGTTAACAAACTGATGTGATGGCTTTATCAAAGTGGTGGAGTGGTGATGCGTTAGGTAAAATACAACAGTGTTAACTGTAATGTATTAAAGTGATGTAGGGTGTGTTGTTTGTCGCTTGCATCAGTTCACCATATCTCTTACATCAACAAACACACAGAGGATCGGTGTTTATGATATTTGCTTTCACAGTATTAAGTCGACACTCTGCTATAAATAGAACACTGATTAGTCAGCAGTGTTTCCTGGGACTTTATTATTTTATTTGTGCATCACTATTATGCTGTCTATCGATAATTTAACACTTTGTAAAGAATAGGCTTGTTTCAAATTACATGATACCACTATTCAACAATACACAGACATGAATTATTATTCTACATCCAGCTACATATGCATACGGTTCCTGCAAGCACAAATATACATTGTAAATATATTAGCTCTTATGCTTAGTGTCTGTTGAACTTATATAATATACCGTTGTATATCACATTTATATGAGTGGAGGCTGTTTGAATTAAACTTGTTTTAGGTTTCTGTTATTTGGATGCCTAGATTCGTTTAGTAGGTATTGTATGTCTTACATTATCTTTACGGTTAGTCAATAATTAATCCCTTTTTTTCGTTTTTATTCCATTGTTGAAAATTTTGTGTACACTGGGTATTGGATAAATTTGCTGATTTCTTCTCATTTCTATTCCAGTATAAATCTACAACGTCTTAGTCCATTCAGGTTGGTTGTGAATGCCAAGTGGTTTGTTGACTTTAGTGTAATAATCCTGTGCCTCGATAAAGCCTTAGCTCTCTGTGTATTTGTGGGTGATTTTTAGATTTTTTTAAAAGTATGGCAAGAGTGTTCAGCTCATCAAAAAAGCAAGACCAAAGTAAGTATTTTTTTACAAATAAGAAAGGGATTATAACCGGCTTACTTTTTAATGCCATTATATTTACATATATTATATTCTCTGTTACTAAAATTCTTCGATTTTACCCAAATGAAGGGACTCATTTTAGTAAGTTGCCCCGCTACTTAGGTTAAAGGTTTTTCTAAATTATTAGCCAATATTATATGTCAAAACACATCAAATGAAATCATATCAAAACTGTGGTTTAAACAAAATATAAGGTGTATATATTTGTTATTATTCCTGTACTGCTCTACATCTCTTGGTGCACTTCTAATGTATTGCTAATTGCTATTATGATTACCAGAAGCTTCCTCACTATTGTTGTACCAGAATAGATTTTCTATTACTTGCAAATTGCTGATGTGCGGTTCGTGCGGTATGCAACCATACCATTCTCTCTCTTTGGTTTGAAGCTGTATGCACAGCAAGTTACTTATGAGTAATTTCAATCCAGAATTTGTTTACTAAGCATTAGTTAAAGCAAAAGTTTCAGTTGTGTATGGCCAGTTATTCAGATCATTTTACACTAGCTACTTTTAATTTACTGTAATGGAATAAGTTGCTAGTTGTACTTGTGTGTTGGTAAAAAATGAATATTTTCAGTGCCTTTAATAAGTAGAAAGGGCTTAGTATTGTACTTTTATGCTATGAAGTTGCCACTGTGGTGACATCTATTTAAATGTTTCTTTTCGACTGTTGTTGGGAAGGAGTCTTGATTAATTGTGTGTATCAGATAAACTAATGTTATGTTTCAGAGGTGTCACATTTTCTAAACAAAGTGCATTCAGGTTCAAGTATGAAAAATGCTGGAAGTGGTTTTGTTAAATTGTATAAAGGTTCATGTAATATTTATAAGCTTAGTTGCAGAAAGAAGGTTTTGTTATATTGTATTGCTGAGATGTTGATGTGATAGTTGCAGGAAGTTAGATAGGAAATGATGCGTCTAGTGTTGGTAAGTCACGGAATGTTGTGTGTATCATGCAATTCTGGTCTTCTATGGATTGTTACACACGATTTAGCAGCGTGAAAAGTGAACTGAATGTATGGCGAGGTTTTAAGGTTTAAATTTCGGAATATTGTCGCACCGATGTAGAATGTTTGTTTCACATCATTTTACACTTTTAGTTAATATTGTTGAGAATTTAAGAGGCAGTTTAAATTGTTTCAAATTATTGGTTATAAAGTTGTAATTGTATTTTATAGCCTCAATTAAGTGGCAAATTATGCATAGTTTGTATTCATTGTTTGGTAAGGATAAAGAAAAACATCATAATAAGCAACAATGGGAAGAATACAATCTCAATTATTATGCGTATGGTTTGTACATTGTTTTCAATATTATTTTAATTGTACCAAAAACTACAAAGTATATACTATACATATAAATACTTTATTTGTAGAAGTAGTAGCATCATTTTAGTTTGGAGTCTGTTTGTCTGCTATTCAGTGCTGTGGTGTATTAGTTCACTATTTTAATAACAATTTAAGTTATATATGGTAAACAGTAAATACTGCTGAAGAATTTAAGCTTAAGTGCTATTTTATTAACACCATCCATATTTTAAATATTTTTTATTATATGTTATAAATCTAACACAGAACATAAATAAATTTAGTTGTTGTTTTGAAAACAACAGTAGAAGCGCTCAGTCAAAAGGTTGAAAGTATTATTCAGTCTTGGATATTTTTCTGCCGTTAGTTCTCATGTTTAATTTATGGGGTGTTGGCCTCTCTTTAACCACCAAGCTGTGCTCTGTGAAGCATGGAAAGGGTTATGATTGCTACAAACACTGGCTGTTGAATTGATATGTTTAACTACTGAACTCTGCTGTTATATATATAAATATGATGGAGCAAGTTTGTATTGTAAGCGTTGCTTTGGTTTGGTTTGTTAAAATTTCCATTTGTATTGGTTTATTTTGTTCAACAGTCTGCATAATATGTACAGGAAACTGTTGGTATTGTTACTGCACAATGTGCATTATTCATCTGTCAATCATTTTGAATGGGAATTGCTTTTTAAAGTTCAATTGAACTAGAACAAAGAGTGTTGTTTAGTTAGGTCACAATGCCTTTTCATGATCAATAAATGTTTGCCTATAAAAGATCAACTGAGTAGTCGGTAATATTACAATGGGTTGTTATGATGAATGTCAAGCATAACTTTACCAGGAACTTATGCTTGGGTTATTTGTAGGAATTTTATGTTCAGACACCCGTACAGCTGTTCCTTTTTAAAATCACACAATTACAACTTAATATTAAATATATCATTACAAATGACACTGCAGTATTTAAAAAGGTTATGACCACATTTCTATTATCTTAAATAGCTGAAAGCAACAGTAGTCCTTGGTATATTATTACTTTATGTTCTACTAGGAATAAATGTTCTCTGAATCATTATTTTGCTTATGTACCTCATACCTGATTGGCAAGTTTGGACATTTTTATTTGAACTAAATATAGCAATGTTTTAAATTCCAACATGATGTTATACATATAGTGGCCAGTGGCCTATAATTTATATTTATTAGACATCCTAATAAAAACTAATATAAACCTGAATTATCAAGTACAAAATTATTAAATTGATTTTTGAATTTGTTAGCCGCTGGTAGTAGTATGGGTTAATGTAATATATGAAAATATTTATCTATTTATGCTTTGTTCTAATGTTACAAACTTAGCTGAAGCAATGTTTTAATTGTATATTTGTAATTAAAGGTGTAGCATGTATCGGTCTACGCTTCCACCTCTTGCCAATTTAATTTAACAAGAATAGCTAATGTAAACTTCTTACACAGTGAAAGCCTTCTTGGCAGAAGCAAAGGAAGAATTTTTAAAGAAATGGGAAAATCCTATTCAGGTGATTGAAATTTGAACAAATAAATTCATGAATTGCTGTCGCTGTAAAATTATTTTTATTTAAAACAATTATTTAGCTCTTAAGGATCAATTTTGTGGTAAGAATATTGGCTATTATACCGTTATGTGACTCAGTATAATACACAGTCTATTTTGGGTAATATAGTATTTGACTCATCTTTTGTTCTCTAAGTTTTTATAACTAAATGCTTATTCGGGCTATAAGTTCATAGGCCAATCCATTATAAACAGAATTATCTTTCAAAATGAGCATACTGGCGGACATGGTTTACATTACAATTACACGCAGTCTTAAATAGTACGGGAAATCCGTAATCATGCGTCAACTCAGCCTAAATCCCTGGTTGTATCTTATGCCATAGAACCTTACAATTAATGGACCAATATTAGTATAACTGCTCAAGTTTTGTGAATGTATCATCAAATAATATTTAAAATGTTTTCAGAATAATTCAAAATTGGACGATTTTGAGCGTCTGAAAACTTTAGGAACTGGATCGTTTGGTCGAGTTATTCTTGTTAAAAGGAAGGAGAATTCAAATTATTATGCATGAAAATACTAGATAAACAAAAGGTAAGATAAAATGTCTTAAGGTCTGGTGTTAGAGTGTTGGATGACGTATCAATGATTAAGGCTTTGGAAGTTGAGTCCAAAAAAGCTGGTGTCATCTTTTTTAGGGAAGCTTTATGGTAGATTTAACTTCTAGCTTAACTGAATTAGTTGAAAGCCCTGAAAATAGCTTTTAAATATCACTTAACACCCAATTCTGCGTATAGAATCGTTTGCCCAATACTTCATATCTTTGACATGCATTTTTTTTAAGTTTCAATAAAACAGCAATTTAGATTTTAAACTTATACCAATTATTTATAAAAAAATGTTTGTTGTATATCCATATAGAGTTAAAACTTATACCAGTGCTTCCCAAACATTAAACATTTTTTTCTGTGGCACAAATGTTTATTTAATAGAGGTTTGTGGCTTACCCCGTCTAAAGTATAATATGTTCAAATAACCCAATGAAACTGTTTTTACGGACCACAAACTACGGGGACATGTTCTTATTTCAGTTAATGTCCTCAACTATCTGGGAAATTAAAAACATTAAAGACTACTGTTTTATTTTAGGTAGTAAAGCTGAAGCAAGTGGAACACACTTTAAACGAGAAGAAAATCTTACAAGCTATTAATTTTCCTTTCTTAGTTAAAATGGATTTCTCGTTTAAGGTATATTATATATATTAATTCATCTTGAACATTCTAAATGTTAAGTCTGTTGTTGTATGGTATTTTCCAATGGCAGGGTATTTCCAAGTTATATCTCTGATTTTAGATAAGAAATAGACAACGTTTTTAGAAAGGTGGCTTACAAACCATGTTTTAATATTTGGTACAGCTGTATACCGCAAGCCAGTTATTCTGGTTGGATTTTTATTTATAACTAAATATGTCTTCTTATTGTTATATAAGCTTCGTCAATATAATTTGTTTGGTAGTTTCTAGCGTTATATTGACATTGCATAGAAAACTTGGTTAGCTGTGATGTGTTAAGTGGTTTGTGTGCTTGAATAAAGAGTTTGTTAAGTGTGAAAAATGATTCAGCTGTAACAATAAGTCATTACGATGTCATAATTCAAATGATTATTAAATCAATATTCTCCACATAAAAACTTGGTGCTGAAACTTTAGAAATAAAGGTTTTGTTTTCAAGCAAAGCCTTTCTATTAGGATATATACAATTTAATACAAATGTATACTTTTAAGTCATATTGATTTTGTTGTACATGCAGTACCATGGTGCGTTTAAAATAAAACCTGACAAGGTGTAGATTGACACTAGTCGTAAAGTGTATGCCGTGAAATTCAACCTTTGGCTGTTGTACTTATATAGTCTGATATGTTGCTCTATGCCATTCTAACAGTATGTCAAAGTTTAACAGTTAATACTGCCTCTAGTGCCAACAGACATAATATTTTTCTAAGAACGATCTGTCATAAAAATTTAATTTGCTGAGTAAGAACTCTGAAGAGGTCCTGTCACATGGCAGACGAAATGTAATAAAATTTATGTTAATTTTTGTGCTGTAATTTAGTTCTTGGAAAATATATAATTAACTCTGGAAGTCAAATGAGTGCAGCCTTCACGCTGCTATGAATTTAATCTCATATCATGAAATGGGATACCAAAATGTAAGAAAGAAGGGCAGCTTGAAAAAGTTGACATTTACCAAAGCGTAGCTTTGTAGTAGTTTTACTTTAAGCTTTATCGAATTAAAAGGCTGTATATATTTAAATAATAATAATGATGTTGAATTTACTACAGGACAACAGCAATCTATACATGGTGCTGGAGTATGTGATAGGAGGGGAAATGTTTTCACATTTAAGAAGAATAGGAAGATTCAGGTAATACTTTATTCTTAATTATAGAATACTGTGTTCAAAGCTCAATGCTGCTACCATTTTGGGCGTCTGTGTGTCTTTGGCAAGTCACTTAGTGGGAATTGCTCAGACCCTTTGATTAGTTGATTACTAATGAGTTGTCGGATTTGTCAGCCATACAGAAAAACAAAACCACTCACAAAGTTACATTCATGTCTGCTGCCCAAACTAATAAATTGTTGAAAAACACATAGTTTTTGTAATACCTTTATATCTGTCCTATGTTACATTCATTTTAATTTAAAAACAATAGTTTTGAAGTTAGATATCACAAAGGTATCAATAATAAATACCCATATGTTTAGGATTAAAACCAGAGGAGGCCAGCATAATATAAACCCTAAAACGTTCCTATTAATTTCTCGGAGCCACACAGACAGTTAAAGCAACAATAACAGACATGCGTTGATTCGTTTGTTGTTAAGCTTAAATTAAACCTCCTAGACACACAACCTTATGACCTTGATTGTATGTGTGCTTAGTGACAATAATGCTAAAAACAACAAAACATTTCAATTGTTAGTCCTGATATGTAATAATAACTGTGATGTGTTTTGGCCTTAAGCTAGCACTCATATTGTTGAGCAATTCTCGTAGCATCATTAGTTCATTACAGTATACACTAAATTGATTTATATATTTAACATAAAAATCTTGTGTGTCTGTTGTTATAGCACCATCTAAAAAACCTCAAATGTTAAAAAGGGAACTGTAATGCTTTTAATCATCTTGTCAGACGTCAGTACTGTAGGGTTGAAATGGGTTTGCAACTAAGTCCTTCAATTCAAATTGATTAGTTTAACTCTGTCTTGAAATTAATCAAGTTATGCTGCACATGCAGCGATTAATGATGCAGATTTACAAGGTCTCTCTATAGTTCCTTTGTGCCATATTGTGGATTAAAAAAAATAATTGAAATGAGTTTTAATTGATTGAGTGTCATGCTTGGTACAAACTGGATTTAACATTACCCAATGTACACACACATACATAAAAAGGTGAAAAATGATATTTTATGCTTCTGAAATAGAAGTCACTTTTTTGTCCAATATCACCCCGGTTTTTATGTTACGTTTACAATTGTTATCATGATTATTTCATAACATACTACAACTTTTTGTTGTTTACCTCTTTGTTATTAAATTTAAGTGAACCCCTACACCACTCAGAATGACACACGCGTACACATCCTACACCAGTTAGTCAGCATTAACTTCCCGTGCAGGCGTGCACCACCATCATCAACATTGTGTTATATAAATAGAAAATAATGATTGATTATTTTTAGTGAATCTCATTCACGATTCTACGCGGCACAAATCGTCCTTGGCTTCGAATACCTTCACTACCTAGACATCATTTACCGAGATCTCAAACCTGAGAATCTGCTTATTGACCAGCAAGGTTACATACAGGTAATGTAAAGATCATGTGTGGCGTGGGTATTAAACCGATAAACCTGTATGTGTTTTATTGCATTCTTTGTTTAATATGTGTCTGGTTTAGTGTGTCTGGAATGTTCAATGTTTGTTTAAATTCTATTTCGAGATCTTTTTTTTTTATATCATTTAAACTACCAGTTTTAGTGCCAATTAAAATAATCTTGAAATGATTTTACCACTTTTCACAAGCATTTATACAAGTGTGTCACTGGTAGTTTTTACGGAGGATCAACAAAACAATCTTCAATTTCTCAATTTATACAAAATACATTGATTTTCTCTTGTCAGGTCACTGACTTTGGGTTCGCAAAGCGTGTTAAAGGCCGCACATGGACACTATGTGGGACCCCTGAATACTTGGCACCTGAGATTATTCTTAGCAAGGTAAAAAGATTTCTCTCTTTGAACATTAAAATACCAATAGTTTATGACAGTTGCTGAAAAAAATGTGCCCCACTTGACCTTTAGAATAGAATCTCACTTATTGACTAGCCATAGCATCCATGAATGCGGTTTGTACACATTTTTTACCTGACCACTGGTTTTTTTAACGCTGTTTAGATTGTTGCACCCTGTGTGTTAGGTCAATGAGACAATACACCTACAATCCAGGTCTCATGTGTGCCCATTAACCAAACTTGTTATTATATATAGGGTTACAACAAAGCTGTGGATTGGTGGGCTCTTGGTGTGCTTATATACGAGATGGCAGCTGGCTATCCTCCTTTCTTCGCTGATCAACCCATCCAAATATACGAGAAGATTGTTTCAGGGAAGGTGGGTACCTTATGCTCACTGTCAAGTTATAACATGGGTGTCTTCCTAGATATACACGGTGTGTCCATTCACTCTATACTCATTGTAAAGTTATTGTAAGGGATCTACGAGCACATACACACACAGTGCATTCATACGCCTAAAACTTCGTAGAATTGTACTTATGAACCAGTTTAAATGGACAGAACACAAAAGCTGGGTTGAAACACAGCTTTTTAAATATTCTAAAAAATATAGATGATCATTTAGGTATCTAACATATTATACGAATCACCCCAGGTTCGATTCCCGTCACATTTCACTTCCGAGTTAAAGGACTTGCTTCGAAATCTACTCCAAGTTGATTTGACAAAAAGATTTGGGAACCTTAAAATGGAGTGTCCGATATAAAGGGACACAGATGGTTCCAACCAATTGATTGGATTGCTGTGTATCAAAGAAAGGTAAGATGTCTATGTGGTGTATAAGATCTTTGTGGGCTCCATGTCTATTTAAAGCTGACATTTCGAGTACAAATTTGAAAGGCAGATTATGTGTCTGGGTATGTAGGTCTAGGTTACATCAGCAGTGTGTAGTTAAATACCATATGATACGTTCATGAATAAATAATTGTTCTATTATGCTATTATAAGAAAGATGTATCTTGCAATGATATTGTAGGGTAAAATTTTCACATCCTTTTTGACATCCTAGTTATCAAACATAGAAATCTCATTGATTAATGCGGCGAATACAATGCAGTTTGCTTTGCTTGTTTGTATAGACACCTAACAGTGGGGTAAAAGCTGATTTAGGCTTAAAACCGGGATGCTAAAACATGCAAGATCACCGCCTTTTTAAAATTTAGATGGCATGTCAAGGTGCCGAAGCCACACCAAACGTTATGCCTATGCCCTTAACGCCTCTTAAGAACTTCCCCTTTAACCCCTTCTACCCTCATTACCACCACCTAATGCTAATCCACCCACCCATACAGTTGGATGCTCCCTTCATCCCCAAGTTCAAACACCCGGGTTCCACGGAAAACTTTGATGATTATGAAGAAGAGCAACTCCGAGTTCACTCCACGGAAAAGTGCGTCAAAGAATTTGCAGACTTTTAACTTACTAGCCCCACCTGATGGATTTTATGTTTTGTTTCGTTTTAAAGTCCCTTCAAATGGGGAACTCCCAAACAAAAGGGAAAACTCCTAAATTAGGGGGATGTCCCATGGTTTTTCGGTCCACAGTGCAATTCAACTATGTTTAATGCAGTCCAAATGCTGCTATAAGTTGCTTGCACAATATTTGGTCTAATTATTCCAAGACGATGCTCATTTTTACATCATAAACAAATATTAACACTGTTGTTGAACCTGGATTTCGCAATTTTCTTCAAATATTCGATCAAAACGAACGCCGTCTTGTTCACGGCGTTTAAACAAATTACGGCGCCACCACGCGTTCATTTGCACACAACGCGCCTACCGCTAGTTGGCGCTCATGTGCCCTCGATATCGCAATTACCTCAGGACCAGGAGAAAATCAGAAACAGCAGTTTTGTATGGCGTCATACTCCTGGGGTTTAGGTTTTATATTTGTTCTTCCTGAATTTACGAAACCAATATCCAAGGTTTTGTTGCGTTTCATTTGACGTTTGGTGTTTCATTCTTTTCCATGTTACCAGTTCTGTTTTGGGGTCTTGCCCCACGCACTGAACAATTCTGTAGTTCGTACCTTCGTGTAAATAATATAACTAAAACGGATTTCTAATTAGGGGATTTCCCTTAAACGGAACATTCTAAATAAACATACTTGATTTCTATAGATTTTTGAAGATTAATTTTCCTTGTTCCGTTATTTTCAAGATGTTAAAATTGAATACAAATTCGTTTATCACTGGAATGGTGTATTGACTTATAGACTCTTATAGCTGTACCTTAGTACCCAACTGTTAGAGGGGGATTTCCCTTAAACGGAACATTCTAAATAAACATACTTGATTTCTATAGATTTTTGAAGATTAATTTTCCTTGTTCCGTTATTTTCAAGATGTTAAAATTGAATACAAATTCGTTTATCACTGGAATGGTATATTGACTTATAGACTCTTATAGCTGTACCTTAGTACCCAACTGTTAGAGAAGCATGCTCATTCAGTGAAAATTCATCCGCTACATAACGCTGCCACCACTATAGGTGCATGTGTCATTAAGCACGACAGTTTGCGGTAAGTAGCCTCCTATGGGTTGTCTAAAACGTTTGGATATTGAATGAATTCACAAGCAATCGTATTTCACGCACCTTCAGTGTAATACGCCACAAATTTGTACCGCTGCACAGCAAAATGTGGTTACTAATTAGTCTGATTAAATTCGCACCTCAGTAGTTCTTAGCATCTCGACAGAGGGCATAAGGTGATTAAAACCGCCTGTTGGTTGAGGTACTAAAACGCAAGTCGCGTTGGTAGCCTACCTATGTCGATCTATGGGTTTCTTACCATTGTGTTTATTTGTGGGCGTATATACAAATTTATGCACGTAGCCTTGTTTATGTAAATGGTCGGTTGCTGCAAAGTGGCGAATAAAGTAGCCTAACATATATAGTAGGATGGGAGAAGTTGGGCATCTTTAACTCTATTTTCTCGTCCCATGTGGTAGTAAACAAGGAACATTTAAAGAATTTAAAACTATATGCTCAAGACTCTACCGTTGTTGATTGTTTAAAACACGATTAGGATATTCGGATACTATGCGCAAAAGGTGTCCCATCTTCCCCATCCTACTATACGTTAAAATATATCTAGCTTTTTTCCTGAAGCAGATTACGGGTGTTGAGTGCTCTGAAAGGAAACCAAAAACGGCACAGAAAATTGAGAACTTGGTTTATAGAATAAAAATATATGTTTTGTATTTTTAGGAATTGTAATTAGAGAAAATTTTTCAATTTAATCCTTTTCCAGTGCTGTTTATTTCATTGAAAACAGAAACAAAGTCTATACAACACAATACACCAGTCACATCAACGATAATAAACATGAAAGTTCCATTTTACGTCCTTTGTCTTTTTGAATGTAAACATGTCAGTAATCAATCAAACGAGAAGATAAATGACCTCGCGGTGACCTCACACCAAGTATTATTCTTCTTAGATAAGAAGCAGCATTGTTGGTCATCAATCTTTTCTATGATAAAACAGAACATTTGGATTATCCGCACTGAGCTGTTCCTTCCGTTTGCGGTCACACTTTGTGGGGAGGTCTTAATGAGTAAATATTGTCTTATTTTCCCATGATCACTACCGAGGTATATCATTAGTGTCTGCTTGTACATGGGATAATATTATGCATTTAAATAACTCATGCTCACGGTCGAGTCTATCATATGTGTCCCATAGACCAGATGCATATTGTGTATTTATACACCTCATCGCACTGTTCAGTTTTAATGAGTGTCTATACACCAGACACGCAATGTGTACTGGTACATCTCATGCTCACTGCCAAGCCTGCCGTTTTGTTCACACAGCGAGTGTGACATCTACACCTTGAAGTGACGTTCTAGCCGTGACGTCAGATAAGGAGCAATGACGTCATCATATCAGCGCCAAGTTTTTCCGATTCGGATCTCACACCAAAAGCGTCGCTTCTCTCACTTTGCCTTCTTCTTTCGATGTCTCCTTCTGCTCAAGCGAAATTTTTAGACAGTCGGAATTGTAAGAGCTCGTATTTGGTGAGATACGCGCCGTCTTAGCTCCAGGCAGACAAGAATGCCATTTCTTTGCTCGTTCAATACAAATCGTTCGTTCAAACGTGAAAGTATCATTAGTTACAGCGCCAAAGCACTTCAGAACGAGTAACAGATGTAGTTTCAATGTGTATTGATATACAGTGAGTAGCGAAATAATAGAAAAGTAGCTTAGATTACAGTCTATGTTTTGTATCTAAACTGTTCACTAGTTAAGTATCTGATTCTGACACACTGCTTGAGTTTGGATAAGAGTTGCTTTTCAAGGGATACTGTATCGTAAATTTCATAGAATTTTAAATAATCAAGGTTATTTTATACCATTACAGTTTTTTTAACTTTAAACATGTGTATTGTATGATATGCTCAATAGTAATTAGTCATTACAAGAAATTCGATTTAGGTGTTGTCTTTTGATCATTAGGTTTTACTCTCTTGATAAATGATGGAATATAATTAAATTTAAAACGTTTATTTAAAGCTACCGTAAAGCGCATATACCTTTAAACTTTGCTTTGTTCCAATCGCCGTTAAACAAATATCAAATGTAATTTTCGCTGATTTACGAGACATTAGCAAACGCTGTTGAATAATCAAACATAAAATCTTACTTCCCAGTTACCCAGGTTTCCATTCTCTGTTACTTAAAACAGTTGTATGTGTGTGGTAAACGTATTGAAATGAAGTAGTTCCTATATGTATGTCAATGGTGGATTGGACATGTTACCATTGCGGATATATAGCAGTGATGAATTGGATTTCTTAAGCGATTCGTATTTCATACGATTTATGCGTTTCGGGTTATAACTTTTGTACAGTACTGTGGGGTAAGATGAGAAATCGTAAGCACATACATCCCATATTTCCTAATCCTTATTCTAACAATTAAAAACTTTTTTTGAAGTCGTGATAATAATTTATATATTTCTTTGTGTTTTCTTTGAGATGGTAAAAGTAAACGAAACACCATCTTACCCCAACCCACTATACGTGTAGTTGTAATATTGTACGATTACGCCGTATTTAAAACATTTAGAAATACTCACATGAGTCTTGGCTTAAGTTTTTGTTATTAACAAGTTACTATTGAATAGCTTCGCCACTTCAAGTCGCATATTCTCGGGAAACGTACTCATTATATATGGTCGTGTGTATGGGTGGTAATTATGCCTGACGTTGAGTCTATTCTGCTGGTTTTCGTTAAAATCGTGGCTTCGTCTGGTTTTAGTTAAAATAGTTATCTAAGTGTGGACAGAGTGTTTGGAACTTTTTGTGGAAACTCTATTCGCTTTTATTTTTCAAGTTTTTGGACTTGTAATTCAGCCGTAAGAATATGTATGTTGTAACATAACGATAGTGCAAACGCAAAGTCCGTTTACATAGTATACTCGATGATATATCTGTGAAACTTCTTTGAAACTGTGTTTCAGTAAGAAATAAAATTGTTTGCTATTTTAGTAAGTTGTTTTCACATTTTAGGTCAGGTTGGATAGTTTAGATTTTGATTGAGTTTTACAAATATACTGTATGTATTTGTTATTAACCCAAGCGTGACCTTTGGCATAATTTTTTAATTTTCACAGAAGTTAATTTTCACGTAGCTGGGCCGTAGTGCGAAGAAACAGCTTGCTACCATTGTCTTTGCATCTCTTGACCTAATTGTCTTCACGCTACCGTAATTCGTCGGCTCGACGACCTCAAACAGAGCGTCTGGACGTTACAGGAACATGAATTGTGCCCGGAGCGTCGGTTGCTGCCTGCTTATCTGCTTTCTCGCATTTTGCGGTAAGTACCGGTTCCATGTTGTAACAAAAGTTTCGATGACAAAGAAAATAGATTGCCGTTCATTAGAAGTAACGATTGAGTGTTTACGCAATACTGGTGACGTCACGCGGGTCAAGAGTGCAAATTTTAAAACGGTTGTAATTGAAAGACCCCTGCGTTCTTGTTTGGAGATACACACATCTAGTTTCTGTACCAAAATAGCAACTACAATACTTGGGTGTCTGCTTTAACGTAGAGCGGAAATAAATCTTAAAAGAACTTCCGCTAAACATAGTTTTACATTTTAGTTGCGTCACGCCTCGTTAGGTTAAAATCCGCGTTTTTCCAACAGCATTCCGGTTAAGTGTTGCCGGTATATTGAAATGTTGGGCAATGAGCTATAGCTCTGGCCAAATCTCAATCCCATGGTATATCTAGCCGTAGGATCTCAACCTTATAGAATAGTATAGTATTAAAATAAACGTAATCATTATGTTTAAAACCTTTGACACAAAGTTCCGGATGACCAATTTAAAACCACACTACCAGGCCTAATTAAATTACATTTAAATAGATAAAGCGGATATGGACTGATAAGCCAACGCCATTGTTCTACTATAAGTTCCCATCATGGTATATTGTATAAACTGCATATGGTCGTCTACTTCTATGTCAGTAATGTATTTTGTTGTTTTAGTTATTTTCTGTTGAGTTGGTTTACTTACAGCAGTCTTAAGCATTTTAAAACCTAGCAAATAATAAAGTCACCCCACGTATACCTCCAGGTGTAACGTGGTGTCATGTTGCAACACTTAACCTTTGACCTTTCTTTGATGTTATTTGTTTCCCACGAAACACGTGAACACCCCATGCTCGCTGCCGAGCGGTTTAAGACAGTTTGCTTTATTGTAATAATTAATCATTTAAATGTTGGGATTTTTGTTGTCATGGTACAGAACCCATTACACCACATATGCGCGCTATGCTGTGCAAAATTCACAGAACCCATGTCCCCTGCCGAGCGATTTTAGTCATTTTAGTTAGTTTTGGTCGCAATAATTTACTGTCACAATTCTTAAACTATTTAAACGTTGATTTTATTAGATGCTGGTTGTATTTATTTGCAATATAAGAGACTTATACAATAATCTACAGATTTTTTTCAGTTCTCACTTTTTCGCAGTTGTGTAATCTTGCATACAGGTCCTTAGTGCGTTCCATTATTTGCTGAAAGTAATATAAAACTGGATTTTTACAAATATTTGACGCTGTGACGTCACGGATCCAGTCACTTCACATAAAACAGACACGAAATAAATCTCCGTCTGAAACAGCTCGCGTCTCGTTTTGACTTTAACGACCCAGTAAAGCTTGCGTTGAAAGTGTGGACATTTTACGATGCGCAAATAGTCAGAATTACCAACCTAATTTGCGCTATGGGATCGAACCAATGCAACCTATGACTTGTTTATACAACTGTATCTATAAATTACTTTGGTTTAAAATGAACTAAACATTCTTTATAATTGCATTTATTATGTGTCTATTGTATTTTTAATTTTACGTTACAGTATGACGTTAGAAGCTCTTACGTCGCGTTTTGCGTCATGATATATAAAATATTTAACCAATACAAATCACGAAAATACTTCAGAAGTTCAACTGACAATTCTCTATGTTAGTCACAAAACGATTTTATTGTCCCAACTTTACGCATGAATGCTATGACGATATTACGCGTCGCATAACAAACAGAAAAGTTAGAATTCTGTCCTTTGTCGTCATTTAACATCCTGTTCATTTGTAAAATATTAACGTTAAAAATATAAAAGAATAGAAAAAGGTTAGAATCTCCCAGCATATCAATAAATTTACGTCAATTTGTTTCAAATCCAATGTTTCGTCTGCCATGCAACCAGATTCGTCAATTTGGCTTTCAATAAATCTAAGTAAAATATTTGTTTTAATAATTAAATTTCCTAAAAATAAAGAATGCTTGGTAACAACAGCAGCAGAATAAGTCAAAGTTGGGCGAAAGTAGTTAAAGTCTAAAATTTGTTAAATTTTTCTGCGCCTCATTGTCGCTGGGATTCCTTTGTGAATTACATTTACTTTGGTGCGAGGTGTTTGCATTGCTCATTATATGCGGGCAGTTTATAAGATCAATCAGCAGACAAAGTCTTCGGCGTTTCTTTTATCAGTTTCTGCAGTTATTTCATTGTAATACCCTCGGGTATACACCAGTCGTGTTGCGCTCTGCGATTTCGGGTCAAATTCGTATAAAGGAAACCAACAAATGTGGTCGCTCAACTGTGAACTTAACACACTGTGGTGGCTTCGATCAAATAAGTTGAGATATAATCTTAAACTCAAACAAAGTGTTTCTTTTGTTAAGTTGGGCGGACGTTCGTATTTTGGAACGGAAACAAACCACTTAAAAGTCACGAAATTACGAACATTTTAGGTCACATACGTCCAATATTCGAACTTTTATTCAGTTACGTGTTCACTTTAAAGGAATCAACATTATCTTGTTCTGACTCAAAACCAATTCTTTATTGCATCATAGGTGATTGTTCTGCCTCGAAAACGTCACAAAGAAAAGAAGTTCTGCGTCGAATCTTCCGCTCCGTTGACCTGACACCTTCTATGAGGTAAATTTAGAAATTCCAATGTGGTTAAACTACAAACAGTGTACCGGTTCGTGAGATAAACAAAACAAGTTATAATTTACAAACATTTTTACCCACCCCGGCATTTTAAGGATTAAACTCTGTTTATTCTGTTGTGAATATATCTTATTGCTCCACCAGCGCTGAGCTAAAGTATAAACATCGGATTACGTTGTCAGTAGTTTCGTCTTCGAATGTCCAGACCGAGAGAAGTCTTTAAGCTTAAGGGGTTAAGCCCCTGATCGTTAGGGGTTAAACGGGTCAAGTGGGATAGGGGTGTAAATATTTAGTGGCATGCTGTTATTAGTGTAAGGGATTTGTTCCAGGTAATTTCTGCCGTCTCTGTTTTGTGTTTTTTTTTAATGTTCTGTAACATTCACTTGTCTTCAGTTAAACAACTAAAATGATGTTTAATGTGCATGCGTGGAATAAATAATATAGTAGGGCGGGGAAGATGGGATACCTTTAGCACATAATATCGAAATATCCTGATCGTATTTTCCAATCAACTACAGTCTATGGGAGTTATATGGATACGGTTTTATAAATCTTTGAGTTTTCTTTGTTTACTACCAAATAGAAAGAGAAAATAGAATAAACAACTTTCCCGTCTTATAACGAAGTGAATTGAACAAATGACATAACGTGGATAAAATATATGACCTCATTTGTTGAATAGCTGCAAGAACATCAGTGTAAAGTCATTTCATTTATTTGTATTTATTCTTTCAGTACGACACCGTCTGCTTCGTCCATAGACCAACCAATTACGCCAGCTCCAACAGAAGGTATGACGTGTGTTAATACTTCAAGATTATATGACTATTTGGTGAATTTGAATTTCACATACAGGCCCATTTAGGGTTCGATTACGCAATTTCAGCGTAAACTGCAAAAAAACCGTCGATTAGAATCATATTCCTTGGGTTAGTTGTGGTTTGGGCTCACTTTCGCTTACTCGTCAACAATTTGCCCGTTTTGCTGAAACCTGATATTAGTAGGTTTTAAACCTCAAAGTTAAGGCGGAATTTTTGAATTTTTTTTGCTTCGAGTTTTCGTAGCAAACCAATAATTAAGTGGGCGTGCTGCGTGTTCCACTTGCGGTTCTGACGAAGGCGATTCAAATTACCGTTCTACAACTCTAAACAATGTTATCTTTATTACGTGACAATCAAGAGATTGGTCAAAGTTCTAGAGTATAATTTCAATCACAAAGTCACGAATGTAGCATACAAGGCAAAATCTGGAATTAATTACTTACGTCATAAAATCCAAGATGTCTATAATTCATATTCGAAAGTTGCCCCAGTTAAAATACCACAAACCACAGATACGAATGGTTGGGGCCTCGGTATTCAAAATATTTCGCCGTTGCAACTTTTCGTGGTTATTTTGCATGAGCGCAAGAAGCTTCATGCAGTATAGGGTTACTTAGTGTAGGTATAGGCGTCTTCTCATGCACCAGAAACACATGGCACTGGTACATTCATACACCTCATGCTTACTGTCGGGTTAAAACAGAGTGTATCTTATTATATACCACTTTAAGCTCACTATTCAGTTATAAATGGGTGTCATTATATAGTAGGATGGGGGAAGATGGTACCCCTTTTTATCCCATTTGCTCTTCCTTTTTGGTAGTAAACAAAGAAAATGCAAAGAATTGTAATATCATATCCTCACGACTCCTATAGACCTCTGTTTAATATATAAAACACGATAAGCGTATTTAGATATTATGCGCTATAAATGTGTCTCATCTCCCCCCACCCTACTATATTATATACGAGAGACACGTAGTGTATTATATACCTCATGCTTAGTGTTATTTGGAGCATAGCCAAGACGTATGACTGGAATATGATGTCACAATGATTAGGATGTGATCTCACAATTCCCAACGTAGATTATTCAACCGGCGTAACCGAGTTTATTAACCGTGACTCAAACATACTAGCGTGGATTATATTTCAAACACCTATACATAACACGTGGGTGGTCATTGTTGAACTTTTAAATCGCTTTTACCATGCCGGAATGTTTGCTCAGTTGCCATTTAATCCCCCGGTGCCATAGAACGTTAACTGTCCGAGATATCACCCTCAATGGTGGTAAGAGTGTATGAGACATATAACAGGCATAGCCTAAGCTCCTGTTTCCAAAAGGGCGTCTAAAATAAAGTCATGTCTGCCTAACTAAGCATTGCTTCGCAAATTTGAACATGCCAAAAAAGAGCAAAATCTAGCGATACCCGTGTAAAAATCGTAATAACACCGTGCAGAGTCTCCAGGGTGCAAAAATACACAGATATAATTTTTATTGTTGGGATTAGCGATCTTGGCTGATGTCGGTTCGTTAAAAATTAATGTGTGTAATTATCAATTCTGTGTTCGCATCTGCCATACTTTGTGTACATGCTCTGAATACCGATGTGGCAATCTATAATCAATAACTTAACATATGCTGCTATGGTTTCTTAATCAAATGAATTTATGAGTATTTGGTGTTATAACACGCCGTCTGTTTAGTTATTCACCAATTGCTTACCAAGTATACCGTGGTTTTAAGATTTACGCCTATCACTAAATAAACCCAAATGCCTAAATGTGCTATATAATACCATAGTATACTGAAGTGTATACTATGATAATACTCTATCCTACCGAGGCAGTTTAGATACTCAATAATAAAGACTTTGAAATAAATGAAATTATTTTAGACCAATGTACTCATTTTCAAAACGCTACTATAGATGCTTAATTGCACCTAATGCACGTGATAAAAACATATATATACGATACATATTGCGAAACGCTCGATCATTTTAACACCGGGAACATTTGTGTAACTGCCACAACAATGTAGATTAAGCTTCGCTGAAGCAACTGTGGTTGAATATAAATCGGGTTTGCAACCTCAATCTTATTGCTTTAAATACGAAAATCGTAAATGATAGTTATAAGCTGTGTGCATTCAAACGCAGTTTACTAATGCACGTTTATGTATAAGATGCTAAGATGGATCAATAATGACTTAGGTAGGTATTAACCTGGTCATATTCCTACGTAATAGTTCCGTTGACGTCACAGCGTCTTTGCAGCATATCGAGCCGTTCTTGTTTCTAAGAATCTCGAGTATGTGTAATAAATTTAAATTTGGGCATAATACGGATGGGCCCACACACAAGGATAAAACGGCAGACTTAAAGTTATAGTCCAAATAGGTCATACAAATTTAAACCAACCAACAGTCATGCATGTATTTCCGCATATGGCTTTAGCAACTTGATTTTGCCATCAGTTAGCCGACGCTTGATTTCTTAGATCTTAAAACCGCACGGAACTGCGTTTCCGTGTAGTTCGGCTAAAATCTTGGCCTGGGATCAGCAGTTTAAATTGTGTGTATGGGAGCGACAGGTTAACATGACATTTATTGATCAGTTGTTTGTTGTTTTAGATCCCGATATGGAATTGAACTTGATGGAAGATATGGTAAATCAGACGCTGCAATCTGGTGGCAAAGCAATATTTCGTTGCAAAGTAGAAGGCACTCCAACCGATGCTGTTATATTTACTTGGTAAGTTAGCGAATGATAATAAACAAGTGGGACGTTTATGTAAATATAAAAGTAGTTTTGAAAGGTATGGGGGACGTAAAATTCGGTATTAATATCTTTATGGTAGATTTATTTTCCCGCGCGAATTTGAAATGAAGTACAGGACAAAATAGTATAAAAAAGTACAGTACTGTGGGGGAAGATGGGACAACTTTAGTACATAATATCTGACTATCCTGATCGTATTTTAAACAATTAACAACGGTCTATGGAAGTCGTAAGGATACGGTTTAATAATTCTTTGACTGTTCTTTGTTTACTATTAAACGAGACGAGAAAATAGAACGAAAAGGTGTCCCATCTTTCCACCCTACTATTAAAACAAACCATACACACGCGCCAATGTGCACGTTTTTAAACAGTAAACAGTAAACAAGTAATACCTTATTTATATAAATAACTCGCTAACTCATAACGTTACCCAGGTATAAAGACGGAACTGAACTGGTGGACGATCCGCGTTTTAACATAAGAACGAAATCGTGGGGGTCACTACTGAAAATATCGGACGTCTACACTGCAGATTCTGGTCAATACAGATGTGAAGCTTCAAATACGTACAGGAGAGTGGCAACAAGTGCCTACCTGACGGTTTCATTCGGTAAGAAAGTGTTTCTGTAGATTATATGTATTAGGGTTACCATGTCTAACTAGGTGAAATTTGGGAGACACACCTGTCACTAAACATACACTTATGTCGTTAGTATAGAGTTTATGGCTTATCTGATTTTAGCATTAAAATTGAGGAAATATGTAAAATAGTAGGGATATATGCCAGCCCCACTAAAGAATCCTAGTTGCTACATTCTTTTCTAATAAATAAATTTTTTTACTAGACTTCATGAAAGATACTATTACAGTATAAGCATTTAACACATTGGTAATCCTGGTAGCAGACAGACCCGGTCCAGGTCCCCCCTTTTGACAAACCTTTTAACCTTGTTATACTTACGTGGTTCG
This sequence comes from Ciona robusta, assembly GCF_009617815.1. Classification (NCBI taxonomy): domain Eukaryota; kingdom Metazoa; phylum Chordata; class Ascidiacea; order Phlebobranchia; family Cionidae; genus Ciona; species Ciona robusta. Next base: position 4,885,882 of record NC_143242.1, on the reverse strand, counting down.
TGGTTGCTACATCTTCATGCTTTCAGTAAACCTGATCCAGTTTAAGCTGCTTTAATCCGGTTTTTACGAGTTCGTGTATCCTACTTATCATGCCTCACTTCTGCCTTGGGCTACGAAGACACAGTTTTCAGATTAAGTTTAAAAACTTGGTTTTGTTCATTACTTTTCTGTGCATATAATCGGGTTAGATTTATTGTTTGTTTTGTATTATGCGGATTTTAACGCTCATTCTGTAAATTTCGGTAAATAATTTAAATAGTTGATTTAAATCCAGTTTAATATGACCACGCAAACTGGGATCAGGACGGCTGATCAGTTCTGCAAATATTGTAAAGTTAAATATACAAGAATTGGTGGGATCTAGAGATGATAGCATACTTTGTTTGAACTTGAAATAATAGATCTACATTTGAGGTATCTGATGTGTCTCACTGAATGCCTCACTCTTATAGAGCAGTTTCTCTATAGGATGCTATAGCATGCTGAGCTATACTGAGGCAATACGCCTGCTCCATCACACGTCTCAGGGTTCACAAACTAACAGTAATACATATATTTTATTGCATTTTCAGAAGCTCCACCAGACTCCGGGATATCGCATGTTGATCCGTAAGTATTTAAAAGAATTTTTAATTTAAAAGTTATGCTTAATGACTAAGTTGTAGTAATTTAACTCAACTATGCTTAAAAAAAGGCTTATGTTCTATTTTTTTGCAGTAACTTGGTTGTCGATAATACTTGAATGTTTTTATTGCAGTGAATACGTGAAAGGCAGATGCGAGCAATACACAGGGTTTGCTTGCAGTCGATTCCTACAAGGTCAATATGTTTATCTTGAGTTTTTCCAAAAACAAGAAAATGTTGAACAAGTAGTCTCAACAGCGTTGCAGTTTTTAGGTTCGTTGTTTTTCTTTTACTATATAAACTGTAAACAAAAATTTAAGTACTGTCACTGAGTGGAAACCATAGATAAATAACTGAAATTCCCACTCAAGAAAACTATTCCCAATCAACTTCTAGTCGTGTTTGCTTATCCCCTTATTGCAATAGCTTCAGTAGATCGACCGTCTTCACAGGAGTGGCAAACATGAAAAAAATTAAGTTTCTACTAGGAAAAAATCTAAGAAAATCTATCAATCAAATCAACACTAAAAGTCATGTTTGCTTGTCTAATCACTGCAATAGCTTTAGCAGGTTATAAGAGTCAAGTTTGTTTAAATTTACAGCGAATCTGAAAGATGTTTCTCCAAGCTGCTCTACATATGCTCCGGCTGCTTTTTGTTATTATTTCTTTTCTCCTTGTAAGAAGAATGATCTTGGTGATGTCATAATGGCAGACCCTCAACCACTGCGATTATGTCAAGAAGATTGCGACTTACTTAAACATAAGACTTGCAAGAACGAATTTTTCAACCAAAATGCTGACAAATTTTCACCGGTAGGAAAAGAACTTAGAAGTATAGCAACCAAAGTTTCCCTTTATTAGTTTGGAAAACAAATTGTCATCAAAATAACAAGTTGAAATAGGAGCTTTATTAATATTTTCATTTAATTTAAATATTTTCAGAGAGTATTTGAAACTTCAGATTGCAGTAGCCTACCAAGGACCACCCCAACTAATGACCACTGTACAACTATTGGGTTGCCAAGTGTTGTAAACAGGCAACATATGTGTTATAACGGAACTGGTGCAAAGTACAGGGGAACCTTAAGTGTGGCTTCAACAGGCGAAACATGCAAAAACTGGCCAGCTGATATGTTGTTTGAGGTAAAATATTAATGTCTATTGTTTATTAAAATTTTCAGATTCACTCTAAGAATTAATACTGAAATACTTTATGTCAATGCTATACTCTAAAAGAGTCTAAAACAACAAAATAGTTCTTAACATAGCTGTGTAATGTTTAGCTTTTAAATCATTTTTTTAAGCCAGGGGTCCTTAACTTTTTTAAATCAATAATACACATGCATAGATTATAATATATTGTATAATATACTTGCATACAATAAACACAATACATCTCACAGTATTCCTACTTGGCTGGTGGACACAACTTTTGTCGAAACCCAGGTGCTTCATTACCATCACCATGGTGTTATGTGGACACTGCTCTTACTAAGAAGGAAGTTTGCCAGGTCCCCAAATGCAGTGAGTTTCACTTTGCCCAAACGTTTTTTGATTTACTTTCTTTATTGTACCTAATTGGGTGTTTTTTTTACTAATTATTACTTTTTATTTTTTTGCAATTTTTTTATTTTAAGGTTCAATAATGGACGTGGTGTATCTTAGTTTTCCTAGTTTTTCTAAACTATTCTATTTTATTGATACAGTTATCGCAAGATTTTCCCTATTTTTCTTACTTTTCTCATTTTCCTCCTAGATTTTGAGAAAGGAGGAGCAGATGGAGGAAACGGGGATCTTGTCATGATCCTCATCCCTGCTGTCAGCATTCCTCTCCTATTGGGATGTGTCATCATTGTCTTCTGTGTTGCTTGCAGAAGAAAGAAGAAGACGAACAAAAATAACAAGGGAACTCCCATGGAAACTAGGACCCTTTCAGCAAAAAAGGTGACTTATCCATAATTGCCATGAAGTTAACATGTGTTTTTTAACAGATACATGTGATTTTTGCAGGTTTTTTCCAGAAAGTCTTATATAAAAACATGCGATTTTTGTCCTGATTTAAATGTCTGTTTTTTTATAACAATTTTTTTATGTTTAATATCCACATAATTTAACAAATTATTACATCACAGGCAAAAGTTCCCGAGTTAAGTTCAAATATGGTCCATGTGATTGGTGAACTTGGAGATGGAAAGTTTGGAAAAGTTTTTAAAGCTCAAATTCTTAGCAACTTACATTACTGTCCTAATGAACCTGTAAGTCAACCTCATGACTCTAACCAGTGCCCAGCGCGAAAATGGCTTGTTATTATTATTATTATAAAAAAAAACTATCGTACAGCTGGCAATTCGGAGTTCAACTATTTTTTTAGTTTATGTAGCTTTCTGTTTTCAGTAAAGGCCTTTTTTTAAACATCATAATATAAAGAAAAACCTTTTTGTATTTCAAATAATGAAACCAAATTCTAACATAAACAGGTGTCTGTGAAAACATTAAACGACCGATCCACCCCACCACAAGTACAAGAGTTTCAACGAGAAATGGAAACTTTTTCAGAACTTCAGCATGCTAATGTGGCTTGTCTCAAGGTTGGTGCGCCTCATGCTCACTGTCGAGTTATAACATGGGTGTCTTCTTATACACCAGATATATGGTGTATTCATACACCTCATGCTTACTGTCAAGTTATAACATAGGTGTTTTGTTATACACCAAGCGTGCATAATGTACTCATAAACCTCACTCAATGTCAAATTATAAAATGTGTTTTATTTGTTTTGTGGTGAATTAGTTGGGCACAGTACAAATATACAATTGTTCTCCAGGCTGTAGTCACTCAACCCAGCCTAAGATGTATGGTGTTCGAATACACAAATGGAGTAGACTTACACGAATACTTGGTCCTTCATTCACCTCAAGCAGACTTTGCTAAACCACCTAGCAGTGCAAGCAGTCATGCTTCATCATCTATTGAACATGCTGACTTTATAAGAATGGCAATACAAGTAAGAATGTTTTCTTTATATTGAAGAATATATAATCTTTGTGACTATCATCTGTGGTTAAAATCCCAGATTCCCATGTGCTTGAATCAATAAATGTAATTTATTTATCCCTATGTGATGGCCAACTTTAGTCCTTATAGCTTGTTGTAATGCATAGGTCTCAGTTTGCTAAGTGTTTTGCCCAATGACAGACACGCCCACAATGGTAACAGCATCAAACCTCAAACTTGTAAAGTCTGGTCTAGAGGCAGGTGTGCTAACCACTTTACCACAGAACCTCACCCATACAGAATAGAACTGCCACTCATAAATATAAGAAAGCATTAAACTGAATCTTTCATCACAGGTTGCATCAGGAATGGATTATTTGACTCGAAACAATTTCATTCACCGAGATTTATCGGCTCGTAATGTCTTAGTTTGTGGAAATCTCGATCTTAAGATTTGTAACTTAGGGGTGATCAGGGATTCATATCTCTCATGTTATTATAGAAACCCACAAGGGGGTCAGATGCTTCCTATAAGGTTGGTGTTTCTGTGTTTTAATATAAATTTGAAGCATTTTTAGAGCCATGTATTTTTATACAAATATGACTGAAACCTTTTGAATTTTTTTGAATATAGTTTTTAATATTGCATTTCAATGGTTTATAAGTTTGCCTATAGTAAGATACTCTAGGCTTTATGCTGCTACCATTGTGGTTTTTCACTTTATCTCCTTAGCTCAACCCCAGTAACCATTAATAGGTTGTCAAAATTGTCAGCCATGCAGAAAAAGCTGTGTAGTTAGAGAACAACTGCTTTAAAATAACCCTTACACTTAACAAACTCTTTTGTGTTTCTTCTGTAATAAAATTAATCTTTTGTTAGATGGATGGCACCTGAATCGTTAAAAACTTGGCAGTTTTCTGACAAATCTGCAGTTTGGTCGTTTGGAGTTCTTCTGTGGGAAATGTTCAGCTATGGATTGCAACCTTACTGTGGATACAGCAACCATGAGGTAAGTTCTATTGAAAGTTATTTTCATGTAAAATTTAAACTTGGGGCAATCATGGCCGAAATCCCATGGTGTGCCATGCTGCACGACCCATGTAGAATAGAATAGACTCTAAACTTTCATATCATGCAGGTGTTGGATATGATCAGTCGCCGGCAGTTGCTTACATGTCCTGACCAGTGTCCAGCCAAAGTATATTCACTCATGCATGAATGTTGGTGTGGACAACCAGCCCAAAGACCAACCTTTGCTGTAAGTTTCTTTATACATAAACTATATGTTAATTTAGTTAACAATCCAGTTAAATTCATGGCAACCTAAAATGTTCACAGCTTTGCTTATCTGCCACCACATGTTTACACTGAATTATGCAGTTTGTCTTTTATTTTGCCATTTTCTACACAAATAATCTTTGTTGTTGTTTCTATTCCTTTTTGTTGCTTACTCCTTTAAGTTGTATGTCTTACAATAAATTTAGTACCTGCCACTCATTATTTATTGCGGTTTTTGGGTTACTCCAAAAAGGATCCACCTCTGTCTCCGATCTATATAACAATCTCATAACAAATCTTATAATATTTCATCAGGATCTGCATTCAAAACTCGCTGGTTGGGAAGGAACAAGCACAACGAGAATGACATCACAATTAGCACAAGGAATACACCGACAGCTGACGAACGTAATGAAAGAGGGTGGAGGGCAATATGCACCTTATGCTCAACAACAACAGAGACCTGTTATGATGTAAGTAAAGTGGGAAGTATTGTGTATTAATATAGGGTTTGTACTAATTATGTGGAGCAATATTGCTTTAATTGCCTACTTATTAACTTTAGCCAAAATTTATTTTTCTTGTTTCTTTTATTTATTGGTATGAAATATCCTGCATAAGCCTACATTAGATTTCCTAAACTTCTAATAATACTAAAAATTAATAAGGATGTTTTAAACTGTTGCTGTAAAACTAATCTACAATAACTGAAAAATGTTTTATCTGTTTTTTTTTGTATTTAAAAAAAAAATGAAATCCTATTTTTAAGTTTAATTTCGCTCCTCACAATTTCACATTTTCCTTACATCCTCCAGGAATGACCCCGGGATCAACAAACCTCCTCAACCTTACTCTGCATCACCAACATCTGGATTCCTTACATCTTCTCCTCCTGGTGCTCCTAACACAAGTCCTGCATCCCGACTATACCAATCTCCTGGAACGGCATCTTCATCCGCTCATAGCGCTGGTTTCTACAACCAACAACACCCACAGTATCAACCAGAACACCCATACCCCCAGCAGAACAGATACCTTAACCCACCCCATCCAAATCAACACTACAGCAGCAACCAGAGCAGGAGTAGTGGAAGTTGCGCATCTTCTGAATACAATCATCCTCCCCATTTGAGAGTCCTCCCTTCGCATCAGGAGCAAAGAGAGCCATTTCAGCAATCTCCTCTTCCCTACCCTCCTCCTCAGGAAGCGATGAACAGAAGACAGGAGTCTGTCAACCAACATCAATTCCACCATCCGGAGCAGCAGAGAGTATACGGGAATATCGAAAACACTTCACATGACGACCAAAGTGAGGACTCTGCTCTTCTTTCACGCTCACGACCTGGAAGTGGAGTACGCCCTGACAGAATACCATTATCAGTTTACAAAGATCAGAGTGAAAGTTACCCACCAAGCTCTCCTGACCGTATGAAACCACTGCTAGCACCTAAACCTCCAGCTTATAACACAGTGATGGAAGAAATGAACAAACAAACTTCGCATGGAGACTCAAGGCAGCATCGTCGACAGGGGTCCGGCCCCCACCCTGGGGCTCAGGGAATTCCTCCTTTACCAAATGATGACTCACGGGCTCGGAATACTGACTCAGCAAGTGGAAAAGCGACATCATGTGACTCCGGACTTCCTTGCGATGATGTCGACATTGATGAGTCAGCAGATTTAAGCCGACCAATGTTGCCACCTAATGGCCAATCTCCAAGTAGAATTGTTGGGAAAACAGGTCCTCAGTCAGCGGGATCGTCAGTGTCTGGTTCGACCCAAGTTACGGCTGAAACACGAATATCTGCTTGATGCAATGCTCAATGTTTGTCATCATGAAATAATGAAGCACTTCGTGCGTAACAAGAGTCTCTGTGACATCACAAATTGAGATTCGAAAAAGAATTTTAAGAAAACTATTTCACGAAAAGAAACTATTAAGTTGAATTGTTCAACTGTTGTGTAGATTCTCAAACACTTTTCGCTTTTTAAGTTACATTTTTAGAGCTTTTTTAATGAATGCAGTTCCGAAGCAAACAAGTTTTTTGATTTGAACTCAATATTTTAATATTTTCTGTAATTTTATAAAAAGTATTTTGCCAAAACTACGATGCAAATTGTGTTGTAATATGCTGTTTATCATATACATGCACACACATTCATACAGCACTGCGTTTCTATTTTTTTTCATTTCACAAAAACAGGCTGCGTAGCAAACACTGAATATTGTGAAGGTAAAAAGTTTGCTATGGCCCACATCCAAAGTCCTACGCCATGATTCGCTTTAATGCCCTATTTCTATAAATGCTTCATTTTAATAATACAGTAAGGTGGGAAAAATAGGACACCTTTATCCTTTATTTTATCGTCCCATTTGGTGGTAAACAAAGAACATTTAAAGAATTATAAAACTTTGTCCTCATGACTCCCATAGGTCGTTGTTAATTGTTTAAAACTCGATCAGAATACTTGAATATATGTGCTAAAGGTGTCCCATCTTACCCTACTCTACCATATCATTTAAACAATACTTACCAAATATGTTGATGCTTGTTATCAATTAAGGACAATTGTGTTTTCGTTGTGTAATATCTTCTATTCTTGTCTAGTTAATATTCGAACAACAATAAAACTAAGATGTGTGTCTTAACATCACAAACCGGAATGTAGCCATCATATTATTTTCTAAGACAGTTTAAGGTAGGCAGTTTAAAGCTAAATAAATTGTTACATTTCCACTGATAATGCTGTTCATGCCGTTTGTAGTGCATTCACTCATTTATAATAATAATCCAAGTTAACGAACAACTGTTTCGCTCTAGAACTACCAAGAGGTTTTCTTAAAACTGGAGGTATTGAGAATAAGCAGTGTCCAAGTTTACGCATTTGCTTATCATTTTTTTTAAATATGATATACGTGTGTATATTATAGTATAAAGTTGTACTGCCCGTTCAAACTGCCTTTGCTCAACACCATACTCCCCGTTTCCATTTTTTTCATATAAACAGGCGCTCAATTTAAATTACCGTGTGCGCAACACTAATGTCTAACTTTTGTAGTCGCGGGAAGCCTACGAAATTTTTGTCAAGCTTGTTATAAATCAATTGTGAACTTTTAAGGGGCTAAGCTTGTTGCCTTGTTGGATTACAATTCTAACAGTGTCTACATATTCATATTTCTCTTAAATGTGTACTGCTGTTTTACCGATTCTACGAAGATAATATGGCTAAGAACTGGTTGATTTCCCAGGTATGGTATATATATATTAATATTTATATATTTGTTTTATTTTGCATTGGGATGATTTATCGTATATTACGTTTTGTGTGTTAAACCAATGCATTTTACTCAACAATGTACAATATGGTAACTTATGGTCGTTTATTTAGGAGTTTATTTGGAGAAATGCTGCAGCAGCTGTTTGGACTTGGGTAGTTAATTCATCTTGGCTTTTGGTTGCTTTATTTGTATGGACATTTACACCTTCAAATCATATTTATGCTGTGTATGGTAAGAATATGCTTGGTGATTAATTGTAAAGTAACACAGATGGTATGGTACTATAGTTTTTGTATGAGTCTTCTGACTTAAAATTTTAGTGGTATTTTAGTAAAGGCTATCAACCTTCTACATTAAAGTATAATTGGTAAATTCCCTACTATCACATGTAAAAAGATAAGCCAAAAAATGTTTATATTTTGAAAAATTGGTGCTTGTGAAGAATTGACCTGCTACGTCATACACAAAATTTTGCTATCAATTACGTTACTGAAAGATTCGCAATAGTTAACTATAAAAGTCTAAATCATCAATATTTATTTATGTAGATTATTTTCTTCTCCTTTTTTCATTCCGTGTTTGGGTTTTGATCTTTTGCATATCATGTCTTAGTTCATTGTTTGTCAAGCTACACATGCAAGGCTCCAAAGGTAAACTATGTGTTTGTGTCTTTCATAAAATTTAAACTTTCTTTTCAAGTCTATTATGATTTTTATGTAATATTTATGGTAGTTACGGTATATATATAATATATGTTTAAACACATTACCCTATTCTATAAATTGTTAAACCTTTTTTAATGGCCTATTGTATAAAAATCTCTTCTGAAGTCTCTTAAACAATTTAAAAAATAACCTAAGTTAAATAAATGGTTTTGATTTTATCCAGTGACATGCAAATTGCCAACGACTCGTTTTCAATCTCTGGTTGCCATGTTTAGTTTCAAACGTATATTCCTAACCATGTGTCATGGGGTTCTATGTGGGGTTATCACAGCTTTCCTAGCGGGTATTACGGAAAGCAAATTTTCCACTGTTTATATTCAGTGCAAGAACACGCCTGATTATGTGTAAGTCATATATGGGAAATTTCGAATAACTTTTATTTACAGTTCTTGTTTTAGAATTGAATACTCTTTTTACTAATACGAATATAAAAGTACTCCTTCCAATCATTTTTTATTTTTATTATTACCCCTATAAAGTTATATATTTCTAAAGGTCCTTGATTTACTATAAGTTAAGTATTTCTCTTTTGAAACTGATTGGTGTTAATGGTGTTATAAGTTAAGCAACATTTGTATATTTTTATTTATTTTTTTCAATTCTAAAAAGTAACACTTTTTAACAAAGGTGTCTAAATGAATCATGTTACATATTGATACTATTTGGTTCTGTGGTTGGTGCAGCCAATTTTGTTTCAAGATCTAACAAGCATCTGTATTGTCTTAACTTCCCAATAGTGCAGGTAAACTTTACATATACTATTGTAAAATTCAATAATTTTTCATGTACTTGTGTCTAGATCTAGTCTGTATACAGAGTTAATAGAGAACAGCATGTTTTGCATTTGGGTCTAGTGGGTCTACATTGGCTCATTTTTATTACTTTAAAATGCACACCAAGACTCTTATAAGCCTTTTTTAAATTAAAAAAATAACAAAACTTTGCTTTGCAATATATATAAATATATACATGGGTGTTGATTTTTTTCACACTGTAAACCATTCTTAATTTCTTAGCGGGGCGAAAAAATCTCAGTGTATGCTTAACTAAGACGCACATGAAGGCTAAACAAAAACGCACATGAAGGTTAAACTAAGTCAACCAGGGGGGCGGGTCCCCCCTGCCCCCGGTAATGGACACCAGTGATAATATATAAAATATATGTAATTTATATTTTTTGTTTCAGCAAGCCCGTTTTATTTCCATAAAATGCAACTTCCATCAAATGTTGGTGCAAAGTTACAAAACGTGTGCGAAGTTCTTACAGTATTTTCTAATCTTCTATTACTTGATTGGATATTTAACAAGAGAATTTGTTGCTGATCTCTTCAGAGCTGGACCATGGTAAGTGTCTGGTTAAACAAAGGCTTCATCTGGTGCTACCTCTTACTTATTAAACAGGGTCCAGTACATACCATTGCTGCATGATTTGTTTATGCATGTTTTTGAAGACTTATCCTGCAGTTTGTTGCATTAAGTGTTAGTTACATATAAATTTTAGTTTCAAATAAATACAAAACCATTTTTGCTTTCCAGCATTATGTGGTACCTTCTACCTTGGCCTTAGAGTAAACTTTAACTTTTCAACTTAAGAAACCTTAAGAAAGAAGTTAAAGAAACCTTTTGTTTAAACCATAACATTTTATTTACACTTGACATTTCAGTGATGGCCATATTGTAAGTACCTTGAACATTATGGGGGTTGTATCACTTGCATGGACACTGTGGGTATCTGGTACAATATTGCTGCTTCTTCATAATGTATCTTGGCATCTATTCAATATTTATGCAACTAAGGTATATTCGCTAATATGTTTACAATAATTGACCTGTCTACTTTAAAATACTGAGATTCTATTTGAATAAGAGACTGACGATGCCCTTTAGGCGAAATATATTTCTCTTTTACTACTAGTGGTTGGACTTGATTTTTGTTGGTTACGTTTTCGTAGCACCAGATCATTAAGATACTGAATTTGATATAAATTGGATCTTTCATAAATTTCCATTACTATAAAAACAATAAGTGCTATATTTAAATAACCCATTTTTACCAAGCTTTAAAAACAAGTTTATCTTTTCTTTAGATGTTTCCATTTCGAATGGATTCTGTCTTCCCAGAAGACAAACCAAAGATACTGACATCAAATCTCACCTCGGACCAACCACTTCTTGTTCAGGTAAGCTCACAGTTTCTTTCACAAGATGTTTGAATTTTTACTGCTAAGTTTTAATTTGAATGCTGAGATGTACTTCTTCAATTTGAAACAACTCAGTGTATAATTTATTTTATAGATAACTTTAGTTCATATTTTACAGTAGTTAGCCATAAACAGGCCGAATACAGAGGTAAGTTATTGTAGTTTATATAGTTTGACAGTTGGCACAGGTGTATAAAGTTTTTGCCAGCATAATATTAAAACTTGTAACGTAACAATCGGTGATCCAGCGAAAAACTTATGCCTAAAACACCTACTTTTACACGATTGACAATCTTTAGTAAAATGATTCATTACTAAACTCTCTTTAAACAAAGAACTAGATACTGCAATTGCGTTTTTAATCCAGTAAATTTTACTCTTTTTTTACAAAAAATAGGGGTTGTGACCTCTAAAACCCCCTTACTGTACCGCTGGCTACAACCCAGTGTAAGGGTCCGTATTGGTTTGCTAAGTTTGTTCTGGTTCAGGCAGTTCAGCATAATCATCATCATCATCTATATCAACATCTACCATCTTAACAGTGTTGCCAGCATCCTTATGTCTAACCATGCTGAAATAATTAGTTTGTAATGGTTCCTCTGGTCCTCTCTCTTCTGCCACAGAACTTCTTTTTGTGCTTCTCTCCTCTGCTATAGAACTTTTTCTTGTGCTTCTCTCCTCCTCTGCCACAGAACTTCTTCTTGTGCTTCTCTCCTCTTCGGCCACAGAACCTATGCTTCTCTCCTCTTCGTTATCAGACTCTAATGCAGCATGCACATCTATTGGTACAATGTAAGTATTTGAACTACCGAACCGTTGTGAGACATTGGTTCGTTCAATTGTCTTTGCCTTTTTCTCCCATGGCAGTGGATTAGTCTCATTGTCCTGGTAAAATGAATTCACACCACTTCTTCTCTTTTCTTCTGGGATGGACGAAAATCTTTTAAACTCTTCTGCTGTCATTCGATGCCACCTCTGGTTCACCACAGGCAGCTCCGTGCATACTGTGTCCATTGCAGCATCAGCATGTATGTCTGTTGAAGACTTGGCTGAAAGATTATGCCTCTTGCAGTTACTGCAGCCTGAATCAAGTCTACTCAGTTTAGAATGCGTTTTAAGACTCCCGCATTGGTTACATATCCTTGGAATGCTGTTGTTCTCTGAGTGCAATGACCTTGTGCTTGGAGTCCTTGTAACTTGTGGCATGGTCTGGTAACCCATACCACGAGGCAGACTGCAACTTAATCCTGGTTTTCCGAAACTATTCATTCGAGATCTGTCGAATGAACCAGTGGAATATTTTCTGCAAAGTAAATTTTAGAATTCAGTTTCTGAATATTCCGGAAATTTTTTAACTGTTTTGTTTAATATTGAATTGAATACTTTTACTTATACCAGTTATACTAATAGGGCACTATCTGTATGATATCCGTTATTATTATTTCTTACTGTTTTGTTCTGTAGATTGTGCTTGCTGCTGAGTTTGAACCAGAACTTGCTCTTTGTGCAGTATTGACCGAATACTGACTCAGATTACTGTTTTAAACATAATATATATTAGGATAATATTAATTATAATCGTTATAACAAATTTGTAAACAAAAATTCACGTTTGTTCTCCTAAAAAAAATTTTTTTTTAATATTGCAAATTCAAAAACAAAAGCATTTTTTCCTAAAAAGTATTGCAATAGTTCAACTTTCATTATATTTAAACAATTGCAAGACTTTATGAATTTCAGTAAAAACTTTCACTATACCACATGCTTAAGTTCTAATTTTATCCACTTACTGTTTTGTCTGCTTCTGCAGTGAGTTTGTGCTGTTGTTAGCATTCATGATACTTTGGATACTTTTCTTCCATCTATCTCTTGCTGATAATGAGTTGTTTGCTGACCGCGATGCAGACAACTTGTGTTGATCCCATTTATTGCTCATTACTCTGTACAATATCTCTCTCACCTGTTGTTTTTTTTTTAATTTAAAACAGATTTTTTGAATTTAAATTATCCGGAATTCTAATTCATTAAAATTACCTTGAAATTCAGGTGAATATATTCTTTCTTTTAATTTCTGTTTGTATCTTTTGTTTTAGTATTTGGATAGTTGGAATATCAGTCAGTCTGGGATCAGTCATTGCCTTTTTGTTTACAAAAAGTTTTACAAAAAGGTCATGAAATGTTTTTTTGAGTAATTTTTAGGAGTACATTATTTTTGGATCATGTTTTAATAATTTCTTCTTTTTATTTCATATATGTGATTGGGAACAAAGTTTCTTATCCCCAAAAAACTTGCCTCTTTATTCACCGCACAGTAAAATATGAAGATAAACACTCCTTGCAACCCATTCAGTGATACATGAATGTACTGGAACACAATGTTAACGTGATACTCCTGTATATTAACCAGGAATCCAATCAACCATGGAACACCAAGTATTGGGAAAAGAACCAGGATCCCTTTTGTTGTGTGCCTGCATTTGGAAAAAAATTTAAGACGAATTTTCGGAATATTTTCAAGACCTTTTTCAACATGGCTTAGTACTGGTAATTTTAACAAAGAATTCAGGATATTTTTAAGAAATATTTCAACATAGCTTAATACCAGATAGTAAGATATGCATGTTCTTTATTACAGATACAGTTTGTATTTCCAACACTGTTGGCATTTCATCTACAGACACAGATAATTTGAAAAAACCTGTACTATTTTAAATTTTCAACACTTTTTTTGTTAGCCTTTTTCGTCCATTCTAGACACAGATATTCTCAGTTCTATTTAAAAATCAGTTAGTAATTACCACAAATGTTGTCCATGGTTACTCTTGGAACTTGAGGGCTTCATTGCCTTAGATTTTAAGCTCAGCTTCAAAATCAATGCGACAGTGTGTGAAAGAATAAAGAAGTTAATGATAAAAATAGCGATGAGGGGTCCAGTGGCTGACCATATCATGTTATGCTTTGTTCCAAGCCAACAGTACTTGAAAGTGGTCTGGAAGGAACAGAAAGAGGCGTAAAAAATATGAGGGCGAAAAAAAATAAATCAAGGTAAGGATTTTAGTTTCAAAACTACACTTCAGCATTTTATATTTTTCAGTACTGTTACTGATGGTTAAGACTTGTGATATTACATAATTTGTAACTATTTGCCAAAACTTATTGAATATTCGAATTTCATATACAGTATTACTGATAATGTATCAGTAAAATTGTTGTTAAGGTTGTTGTACATACCTCTGTCTGATCTATAGTCACCTCACCATTCAGTGGAGGACACTGCATTTGTTTTTCTACTCGTTGGACGTAAATTCCCTGTGTGAATCCAACAACTGCAAGAAAGTGTAAAAGATATTTAAATTTATCATTGTCTGTGCCTTATATATTATCTTCTGTGAAGGGATGGTGTAGTAATTTTACCAGATTTAATTCGTACCACAATACCTAAAGCTGTTAGAGTATCCCTAGCAATAAAGCCAACTTATCATATAAAGGGTAAACTGAGGGCAAGCCAGAAATGACAGGTCGTGTATATTTGACTCACCGGCTGATATAAAAACAATCACAAATGGAATTCCCCATCCTGCAGCAAACTTGTACCATCCAAGTCTGTTGAACTTCATGCTTTTAACAACAAGGTTCAAATACAGGACAAGTCCCTCGATCAGCATCCAAATGCCACTTGCAAGCACAAAGTAATGACTGTAACACAACAACTGTCTTATGTTGATGTTATTAGTTTTGTTACCAGTGTTTATTGCAGAACAACACAAGTACTAGGTAGTATTATTGATAACTTGTAGGCGAGCACAGAGTGTATGAAACAAAACAAGATTATAATTTTTGCATAGGATAAAGGAGTTTCATTCATTCAATTTGTACTATTTTGACATGAATTTCAAATACTTCTTAATCTCATTCTGCTATTAATAGCTATAGACACCAACATTCTCCATAGCCATGTTAATAAAAGTAACAAGGTTTGACACTTAATCACCCACCTCAGGACCACTGTCATATTGCACATTCCATTATTGCCAAGAGAAGCCTCACTGATCAATCTAACCAAGTGTAAAGCTGCCAGGGCTGCAATAAAGTTAATATGCACGATGGTGCGCTCTCTTGCTGCTGTGCTTGTTGATGATTTGGATCGTCTTCGAAGAACGAGGAACAAACTGAGCATTGTGATTGTGAGGCATGTGAAGGATAAACCTTCCATTACGAATTCCAGTACCTGAAAAAAAAGATTTAAATGTTAGAATTGTTGGTAAATAAAGTTAACTTCCTTTGGTAAACTGCAAGATAGATGGAGCTGCCAGAATGTCGTGTACACTGAATATGTGTATACCCATGCATATGTATGAAACATATGATCTGTGTGTATTGTAGTGTCAAGACTAAATTAAAATAACTTTCAACATGGCAGCTAATCCGTATAATATGATTTTTACTTTCAGTGTTTTGGTTTAAAAGTAAAACCATCTTCAGTGATGTCAGAGTTAAAATAGGCCATTTTCCAGACGATATTAAATTAAGTTTATTAACGGAAGGGAGAAGAAAAGCATGCCAGACTTGCCAGTAGTATTCAAATTCGTATGTTAATCTTTGCATGATTCGTAAGTGGGATTTACCAGGAACTCAGATTGATTATAAACATACTGTGTGTATTCACATTCGTAATGAAACCTGTCATACACCATGAGATAATTGCAGCTATTTTTACCACAAAGTGTCATTGTCTCTTAGTGGCATTATTGCGTGTGTTTTGCCTCTAATTACATTGGCTAGACAAAAGAAAATATGTGAAAGCGATCTGTACCAGGATATTACTGGCGTGGTGTGGTGGCATTTCAAAGGGCAAGGGGCGCACGACAAAAAGCACAGAGAACTTGGTTGTGTGGTTGCAGAAACAATGAACGGAACCTTGGCCTTTACCCACAACTTTACATCCATATGGTGACCACTGGTTGGTGGTTTCATCAATATATTGACATGAAGGTCTGGTGAAGAATATTGTTCCATTAGTTTTGTATTTGATGATGTTTTATGGATACTCTTTGGTCATTAATGATTCAGAATGAATGGAACTGGTATTTTCCTTGCATGGCTGGAATAGACAGTCATTATAAGGAGTTCATACACCTTGTGCCAGTTTTCAAGTTGATTATATTTGTGGGTGATTATATTTTTGGGAATTTTTTATTTCTTTTTTAGGTAGAACTGATAACTTTCAGCATGTTTATATAATATTAAACTCTTGGTAAACTATATATGTTTATAGTACAGATAGTTGTGTTATTGGTATATCACCATTCAATTATAACTACACATGTACCTACCCCTCATTCTCTTCATGTTTTGAATTGTTAGTTGTGGTGTTTAGTTTTAGTGAATGTGAAGTGAACGAACACGGGTACTTTATTCCAATTGCTATCGTATGCAGTCACTGATAAAAGGGTTGAGTTATCTATGATATCGACTTCCAAAGGACATTCCAATCCATTCACCCCAACTGTTCTGTGAACAAAACCACACAACATATATCAAATATGTTATAGACCTACACACTCCTATATGTTATTATTTTTTGATTGTGCTAGTGCTCTTGGCTCTTGTTTAAATTCTGTATTCTGATTTAAAATATTTTAATTCTTTGTTAAACAGTTCAATATATTGAATGTCTTTGTTTAATATTTGGAGTTAAAACACAGTGAGCTACTGCAGTCATTTTTCCCATACGTACAATTATGTATAGTAAAAAGCACTCACTTTTTTCACAGTTGTGTTATACAATGATTTTCCCTTCAATATTCTGCCCATAGGTCAAATACTCCACTATTATAATCGCTGTAATATTTCTTTGAGCCAATTCCTCGTGTGAATGGTTTAATTTGATGGTAGTTCCGCTATCAAATACAACTTCTTCAAGAAAAGTGGGTTTGGTCTGTTTTAACTAATGCATGAAAGATTTCATTTCTGTTGTAATCCCAGTTTATCCCCACACCTCGTGCTGCTTGCTGCATTAGGAACTTTTTCAAACTGAAAACAAAGGTTTTACAAATAAGCCAAAACTGTGTATTTTAAAATGGTTTTTTAAATAAGAGATCTACGTTTTATCCTGGCTTACTATTAGGTTGTTTAAAAAAAGCAAAAATAATCCTTTACAACAAAGTACATGCATGGTCTGTTGTTAGCGTTTTTGTATAAAACAGAACATCGCTGTTATAACAACTGTCGAGCCCCCCATGCAGGGTTAATTCATTCATTTATTCAAGTTTAAAGGATTTTAGAAACTGTATGTAGTTACCATCTTACCTACATTTAGAAAAACTCTCTAAGGCAGTTAAGCTGTTAAGTTAAATAGTGCTGACATTCTGGTCTATCATACTCACTGTGTTTGCAATATGTAGGGCTTGGGCCGGTGTAAGTTGATTTTCTCCAGTGTGTGTGAACATGTTTATATATTCCTCCATTTGTGTTGGTAAATGGAAGGCATCTGGTGGTTCCATTTCACCATTTAATAGTTTGCTTGTTGTGTTGTTGATGGGCCATTGTGGTTACCAGTCACTAAAAATTCAGTTATTTCGTTTAACTAAGCAACAAAATGATCGTGATTGAATCTCAAAATGTACATTCAGGCGAGTTTTAAGTAAATAAGCAAATGGGATATGGTTAATTACTTCTATTTAAACTTTTGCTTAATTTTTCATTAAAGAATTCTTTTACAATTGGATTGTAAAGGAACAATTTTTTTAATTCGTAAAAAAAGAAAGTAGTATTTGGTATATCTTTGTCCTAAATGCTAACTGTGATTTTTTTTTACCTGGTAAATTTTCTTCACTTGGCAATTGTCTTTGAAAGCAGTTATGACGTCTAATGATTGATGGTCTGTAGCAACAATTCCGCTGCTCACATTGAGTTTGTGTAATATCAATACCACATCCTCTTGCATAGTTGCACGATTCTGAACCAAATTGTAATGATTTTAATACTAATCTGCTTATGCGGTATCAATATGAAAACTTACAGTTTCCTTCTAGGCCACTCATTTAATAGCTAAAATATAAAAAAAAACTTAATCCTAAAAAAAACAAAATTTTAAATCTAATCAAAAATTAAAAAAAATAAAATTTAAATCTTAGAAAATGTATCATTTTAAAGTTCTAAAATCCATTCTCACCATTTGTGCTTAAGTAAGGGTGTGCAAACGAGAACAGGGTTGTTTGAAACAGAAGTAAAGTCCAAGTGAACCAGTTCATCTTTTACTTTTTCCACTCCTGCCTTTGTGTGTAATGTGGCTACCTTTTGCTGCCATTTTGGATCGCAAAATTTGCTTTTACATTTGCCCTGCTGTTAACCTACTATGTGCATGATGCCACACTAACTAACTATGATCATCAATCCGGTCACGTTACGCCACTGTCACAGATTTTGAGATTTGAAGAAGGCAGGGACAGGATGTTTGTTGTTTGATTGATGTGCTTACTTGTCAAAACTAAATGAGCGCAAGACCGAAGATTCTGTTTTGAATTAAAAGTCAGCTTTCAATATCAATAAACTATCAATTTTGACCAGAATTTGATTTTTTTCATGCTTTTTACAATTTTGTCCTTTTTTTTGTAATACTACAGCATCTACTTTAGATTTATCTGTGTTTACAATTTATCCTAATTAATTACCTAAACTACAGTAACTAGATTGTCATATACAACTTTTCCGCAGCACTTAGCGTTCCAGTACTTGAGTAGCATTGCAAGTTCTTCAAGCATTAAAAGGAAACAAATCTACATTATCTCCCATGACACCGGTAGTGCTAACCAACCAAAATGGAACCTTATTTTGGACGAATGCCTTGCACGACTGAAGAAATTAACCACAAGTATAAAAGACCACAAACAAATTGCTTGTAAGTTTTACCTGCTTTTTTGCCCAACGTTGTTGCAAATTAACTGACATTCTTTTTTTTTGCTAACACTATCTTTTCTTAGAGGAACACTTGCTTAATGTAGGGTTTTAAAACCACTAAATTCAAGGGTTTTGATACTTTCACTAATTTACACAAACAAGTATTAAACAGTTTCAACATATGTCCTTCTATAGACCATATGATGTGACCATAAACAAAGTACCTTAGTTTAAGTAACTGTTGTCTAACTGGCCAAAAAGACCGGGTGCGCTTTAACTAAATGCTAAAATGAGGTATAGTTAAATGCTTCGTTTTAAACTCTTGAGAAATTTATTATGCTAATGTAGCAATAGCATCCGGAAAGCTTAACTGAAAATCATAGAAACATCATTTTAATCAAATATCTAAAAACAAACCATCTTTTTATGCACCGTATGTAGGTAAAATATTAGCAATAATTTTTATCTCGCCCTCATAATTTTAGTGAGAATGGAACAAAATAAAGTGAAAACGACAAAATCTTCTAAATCTTCATCATCCTCTCAATCCTCGTCCGGTCAATCACCTGCACCAGGTATAAGATCATGGGAGATTAATTAATTCATTTAAATGAAGCAAAATATGAGTTGAATAAATTTATACTTCTTAATTTTTTACTACTTAAGAAAGTTGCACTTCACTGTTGCATTTTTATTTCAAAATGTTGTATGTGCAGTGAAAAACTTAAAATAGTTGAAGGGACTTGTGAACATTTTTCCTTTTTTATTTAAGTGCAAAAATATCACAAATTTTTGTTTTTTTTAACTCTTTATTAATTTCAGATTCGTCTCAGTTTATGTCCGTTTCTGCATTTAACCATCGACCTAAGTCATGCGACACGTTAGACGGAGTGAACATGTCTTGCTTTGACGTGAGTTACACCTGTCAAGCATAAATCATTATCATTCATAAAATATATTGCCCTTTTTTGAACTCCAAACAGTGTACTTTAAGTGTAACTTGGCTGTGCATTAAATTATTCAGGTGTTGTCACCTATGGTTACCAGATTTACACTCGTTAATATCGAATTTATTTTTTATGTAATGCTAAACTTTGCTAAAAAAAGCTGCAAAAAATGTTTTTGTTTAGCCCTAAGCGGAATTTTATTTTAACCTAATACATAAAAATTGTAATATGTTCAACTTTGCATGCTTTAAATATAAAAAGATTCTAGGTTTTTAGACTACATGCTATACAATTTACAGGTATCTTCACTGAATACAACAAACGCTGGCAACCCACTTAACTCACCCAATTTAAACGGGTCAATGCTGACTGTTCCAACACCAAAGCTATGGACGAAACAAATACGAAAGGTTTGCTTTTCAACTGTCTGTGTTTTGGTAAATCCGAATCTTATTAAAAATATAAAAAAAAAAAAATTTAAAAGTTTCTCTACTCCATTTTAAAGGATCTTTGTTTCTGTATTTGAATAATTCTATATATTATCATTTCATACTCTTAACCATTTTTTATCAGTTGTTTTTTTAACAGTTGGCTTTTTTACAGAGAGCTGCATTGCATTCAAATGTTTCTAGTCCAGTGCCAATCATCCAACCTTATCAGGAGGTATGTAGTTGCACTTTAAGTAAAGATATATATAGTAGGGTGGGGGAAGATAGGACACCTTATCATTCTATTTTCTCGTCACATTTGGTAAGTAACAAAGAAAACTCAAATATTCATAAAACGGTATCCTCATGACTCCCATAAACCGTTGTTATTTGTTTAAAACACGTTCAGGATATTTAGATATTCTGTGCTAAAGGTGTCCCATCTTCCCCCACACTACTATATTGTGGCTTCAGTATCTATGCTTTATTTGCCACTTTAACTCAAATAGTTTTACCCGTAGCGTGTTTGTAACAACTGTCGTTTTGCTGCTAACTCCCTTCTCTTCGCTGTTTTAATTAATCCGACCTTTGTTACTGTATATAAGATATAAATAAAATAATATATTTGTGATATATTTTCGTTACCAATTCCCTATATACGTAGGTCCCACAAGTGCCATACAAAACACTGAACAGTCAAATCCAAGCATTATTACAACGTGGAGCTTCCGCCATTAAAAAGTTTCCAGTGGTATCTTTTTTGTTCAATGAGGTATGAACTGCATGAAATGTCAAGGATACAAATTAAACAAATAAAGAGTTTTCTTTTAGTTGCGATGGATTACTTATGGTGCCAAAACGTGAAATGTCAAATTCATTATAAAACGCTAATCTGTTTTGATGCCACCACTTAATTTTAATTAATTAGTCAAAGTCTCAGTTAAGTTTACTCGTTTTTTTATGACCTGCAATAAAGTAATATTTAGTTGTTTATTTTACAGATTCCCAGCCACAGCATGGCAAACTTATATTCGGAGCACAATATTTATCGTTGGTCAATTCGTAGTCTGTCTTCATTATCTGCATACTCACTTAATGAAGATGACTACGGTGTCGTGCAACGTCGTTTACATGAAGTTATTAACTGCTTGTTGGATTTAGTCGTTGTGAGTGAATATCAATGTTAATTTATTTGGGTTATAATTTGTTTATGAATTGGCAATGTTCTACTGTTAATGCGTAGTAAGCAGCCACGAGGTGTATAAAACAGAAAACTCGTTGTTATAATGACTGTCGTTGCCCTGCACGATTAATAAGTTACATTCATTCATCGTCATGCTTTTATTGTCCGTGTACGTTTCAAGCCCACACATGTGTCTTACACGAAGTTCTTGCTGGAGCAGATTATAAAACACAATTGTACGTTAATTTATATCCATTTTGATCATTTCTGTAAACTCGCTTTAATCCAACTACATTATTTAAATCCCTCCATTTTGCATCTAACAGACGCTTGATAAACACGGAAAAGTCCTTCCTATTTGTACTTCAGAGACAACAAACCTTATGTTGCGTCAACAGCAAAGCATCAAAAACGAAGCGAAAAGTGCAGTGTACAGAATAACGGACACTTTCTCTACACAGCTCGAGTCAATTCCAGTAGACGCGGAATTTCGACGTAAACTACGATCTTTTGTCGAGCATCAGGAATAAAGTAGACTCTATGTTGCAGCGAATGGCTAGCACAACTAAACAAGGCCAGACTGAGTTCATTGTGACGTTAATAAAAGTTCTTCTAAAAATCGAAAAAATGCGGCCTTTCTGTACCATTTCTTGTATGATGTTTTCTTGTGTTTGGTGCGTATGTGGTAAGGTGGCTATTACTTTTCCTCTGCGACAGTGAGGCTCATTCTAGCATTCTTCTTTGTTTAGTCATCACTGGTCAAGCAGACGTGAAAAACACGTTCTCCCGGCAATGAATTATCACCCGACCGATCGACACGTACACTGAGGCCCAAAATAACTCGCAAAATGTCAACCGACCAAAATATCGTGCTTAACCAGTGGGTCACGTCATTTCCACTTCATGTGTAACGGCCGGGACTTGGTGAAAGCCCTGCTCTTTAAACAGACTTATTAATCATACAGAATGGCCTAAAAGCCGCTACTAACTTGGAAGTTCACGTTTTCTGTCGTAAAATAAGAGAACTGTAATCACGTTACACCTAAGACCCCCTAGTTTCGAATATATTCGCTATTTTTTTCTTTAAGCAGATGCGGTATTGGAATAGGAGTTATTCTTGCCACTTTAAAGCTAAAACATGAAAGTTTCGGGAAATTGCCGCTAATTTGTTACCTTCCTATTGTAGCCATGTTTGTATGACAACGATCCTCGTGTTTGTTTGTTCCTTTGTTCGCCCAGCGAAACATGCCTCCTGTCACCTAACACCAGCCTTTCATTCTCCTTTTGTTTTTACGTTTGCCTCGTTGACGACGATCCATATGGCGATCAGTTTGCACAACCTTCAATCCGTAAACGTAAGAGGTGTGGACTGTGTTTCGTGTCTGTCACGTTTAAAATCATACAGGAGGAAAGCGTTTAACGAGGCTTTGTTCATTCGAACGTGTCAATATTATTTTAACTTTACGAAAGCGTCGGTAGAGTCTTTCAACACTATTTATTCAGTTTGTCGTGGTCAAATAATTCAAGTAAATAATTACCGTAAGCATGGTAACTGGCAGCAGATCTGCGACGACTACTTCTTCAAAGTTGCGAAAGACCTTTGATCCGGGTTTGGGTTTTCAGTACAGTTTTAATGCCAACCGAACATTCAGTCGAAGTGGACGAAGACCTGTTTCGTCACCAGCTAGAATTAAACAGTCGACACCCAACAAAAATGGTAGGTTAATAATTGTATATAGTTTAAGTTATCCTGGTGAACTAAAAACGCCAGTCGTCATAACACGGAAGACAAATTTGATCTCCGCGTCACCAGAATCAGTATCTTGAACAAAATTGTGCAGTTATAAGAGTATGGCAGGTAACAAGCTTTAAAAGTGTAAACAGATGTTTTTGCAGACAAATACGTTTCGCCTGAAGATGCCATAGCAATGGCGCAGTCTCCTACCCCAACTTTCATCCGAGAGACTTTAGGAGATTCTCTCATCATGTTGCAAAGAGGATACGAGAAAGTTAATCCTACCAAGTTCACCAATTTGACCAAAATCATGTCCAAACGACCAACTGATGTTCCATTGACTTCCCCACGACAGGAGCTTTCATCCCCGAGGCTTGTGCGGCAAATAAATAAACGTGTAAGAAGCGGAAATTATAGGTTTGTTTTCCGCGTTTGTTTTGGTTGTTCATTTATCCTTTTTATAGATCTAGAGCATTTCGCCAAGAATTTACCATGATCAATAGTTAGGCCTACACACTTTTGCGCGATAAAATTAAACTAAATTTAAGTTATAGGCTACCACACACCCGTTTACTTTTGCTGTGTTTCTTAGGCTGTTGACTTTTATAGGTCGACATATGGGCCTACATTATTTCCCCCAGCAATAAATCTTGGTAAGGATAAAGCAAGTTATGTTTATTATTTTTTTTCAAACGCTTAGTTATAAAGTGTATTGCTGATCTACAAGATAAAATCTACAATATTTAACGCAAACTTTTACCACAGGGCCGTCATGGTTAACGCAGCACAGCAAACTTCAGCAGAAGGTTCAAGACCGACGGCGAAGAACGCTTGGGGAAAGAGATCGATCGATGTTGTTTTACCACGGTCTTCAGATTCTTTGCCGGATGAGGTGTGACGTGATGTTGATTTTTTTAAATTGCTAAATATAAGCTATAGTTGATTGTATAACATGAGCCAGGTGAAACGTAAAGAGATTCCCTTGTTTTAGAACACCCGTGCATCTGTTATATGATCATATTTAGTAGGGGTGAGGGGAGACGGGACACCTTTAGCACAAACTATCCAAATATTCTGATCGCGTTTTAAACAATTAACAACCGTATACTTTAAGAGTTATGAGCATACGGTTTTATAATTCTTCGAATGGTTTTTGTTTACTACCAAATGGGACCATAAAATAGAATGAGAAGGTGTCTTAACATATTCTCCCACGGTACAGTACCTGATATATTTGTGAAGTCAAAATATAGCCTTCACGTTCGATTTAGTAACTGAGGTTCTTATTTTAACAGAAATCAAGTTGGGTTTCATCCAAAGCCAAATCCTCTCTCGGTTCTTACACCATGACCGAAGATCGGTGTGTCCGGTGCACGGAAGTGCCAGATATACAAATTGAAGGAAGGTATTATAAAAGTTGTACTTATTATATATAGGTAATAAGGTCTTATGTAACACGTTTTCACCATGCAGGTCGTTAACTAGAATGCTCACAAATAAGAACACGTTAATGGCACGTGAGCACTGTGAGATATTAGGAGCTGAATCGTGTCCGGATTGTTTGAAAACAAAGAATCGAAAGCACCATGAACGGTACTGCGTGTAAGTTCACTATAGATCTTGCAACACCGTGTTTCCTGCTGTTTCTTAAAACTAGAACGTGCGCATCGTAAATTGTCGAAAACCCAAAGTGGTATATATAGGTTGCACAGAATTTTCCTAAACCGTACAGCTTCTTTAACCCTAATCGGCACACTTACGATGACAGATTAGCCTTTTTTAGCGGATGTTTCATACACTTCGTCCCCGATTACGAGTTAACACGTAGACAACTTTGTGGGTGATTGTTTTTACCCTACTCTTTGGAAATTTGGACAACTTGCTAGTGACCAACCCATGGCCTACCAATGATATATAGCCTACTAAAGATATCTTTAGTAGGCTGTCATGACCCTAGGATTTATGAACCGCCGCGTGTTTTGCCAAACAACGCAAATATATAGCCTATAGATACTGCTCTTTCTATATTTTGGTTTAAGTAAGTTTTTTGTATACTGTTTATCTTACATTCATTAGGAATTCAACGCCTTCATTACCTACTGATGTTTACAAAATGGCACTGGTTCACGAGAAAGCTCCTCATCTCACTATGCGCCAAGTTCGCCGGAAAATTCTTGAGGGGGAAATTTCAGATAATGTGGCCCCACTTATGTATTGGCCACCGCCCGAGGAAAATGTGTTGGCAGAATTTAATAGAAATGTCAGTGAGCATTAAACTTTGTTTTTCTATAGATAACTAGTTTTACTGAGGCTTCTTCCTTTTACAAATTGAACTGTAATATTTATGTGCCGTTTGAAGTAAAGTATAGTTTTAGTTTTTAAACAGAAATGAGACAAAAATCGTATGATGTGTATACATATAGTAGGGTGGGGAAAAATAGGACACTTTTTTATTCTATGTAATCGTCCCATTTGGTGGTAAATAAAGGACAGTATAAAACCGTATTCTCATGACTCCCATATAGACCGTTGCTAATGGTTTAAAACAGGATCCTAATATTATTTGCTAAATATGTCCCGTCTTCCCCTACAATATACTATATTTATATATATTGATTATCTTAATTATCTATACCAGGTGGAAACTGATCTAGGCTCAAATACGAATGAGCAAAATATTTCTTCCTTGTCGCTGGGAAGTGAGCCTAAGAAAATATCAAAATCAAAATCTCGTCGACTTTTGAGCGGGTTCGAAGCAATCCAGGAAACAGCTGAAAACGAAAACGACGTCGATGTGTTAGCTGTCGTTGCTAAATCCAACAATGAAGATGATTTTAACGAAACAGATACCGATGCTCCTCACAATATGATTTACAAAAGACACGATGCGGTTCAGATGCAAGCGATAGATATCGTTTCGCCGACCGAGTCGAAGGAAATTAAAAATACTTCGGAAAGTTTGAGAAAGAAACCTACCAGTAGTTCCCATAAGTTGCAGTCTAGTCAAGTACAACACGAACGCAAAGTGTTGAACGTCGACTTGGCTACTGTACTTGCATTGCAGCAGGAAAGAAATGAGGTTTCAAGACGTAGTGACAGACCAAAAAGAAACCATCATTCGTTTGCCCAGTTAAACATGTTTACTCGTCATACTGTACCGTCGAATGACTTCTTCTTTGACATAGCGGACCTTTCGGAGAAACTGCGAAACGCGGAGCTTTCGGAAAGAAGCAAACGTTTAAGAGAGCGAGAAAAAGAAGCACTTGCTCTTGCTATGTTGGCCGCTG
This sequence comes from Ciona robusta, assembly GCF_009617815.1. Classification (NCBI taxonomy): domain Eukaryota; kingdom Metazoa; phylum Chordata; class Ascidiacea; order Phlebobranchia; family Cionidae; genus Ciona; species Ciona robusta. The sequence continues at coordinate 4,859,298 of NC_143242.1, read as the reverse complement.
CTAGTCCACAGAATACAGACAACGTTGAAGACCTTAAAGCGGAGACAGCGTCGACTGATTCATTTGACTCGGTAAAGCGAGTTACTAAGTTTAACATGACATACGAGCCCCCGGTTTTGTTTGAAAACAAAGGGAGATACCTTGGTGCCAAGGCACCAAAGCCTGGTTCAATTGCCAGCACTGTGAAAACCGCATAGCGACTGATAGGCTACGTACTGCATATTAGAGCGATGTTATACAATAATATTCACATGAAATTTACTTAAAAATCGCGTTTATCGACCGAAAAATAAAAAGGTTTTTAAAAACGTTGTGTAATTTAATACTTATAGCAAAGAGATTAAAACCATCTTTTAATCTCTTTGCTTATAGCACAGATGTATTATGATAACGAGTTTACGAGTGGCCTCTCTCATCTGTGCTTATAGTCTGCAGGCTGCAGCACAAAGTATAGGTTACTGTCCCCAATACATATGTGCGTAAATGTAGGCTATCGCCAGGCGGTAGCAGAGAACCAAGGGTCTGTTTGCAAAGTGGTTTGTTTACCATTTCTGTCGAACAGTGATTTTGGTAGGACGTGTTTCTGTTTATACAATAAAGGCGTTACAGTTCAGGACTTTATGTTATGGTCGAAACTCGAGGTATAGGTGCAATGTTTGTGTATAGCGTACTCGTTGTTCTTTTTGGCTGTGTAAACAATGTAGTCCTAAGCGGTGATGCGTTTGATACTTTTATGGGAGAAACGCCTGATTGCAACAAACAATGTGCAGCAAATATGGTAAGTTGTGTGTAATAAACTATATACTTATATTTTAAAAATGATTGGGTGCTACCGTGCTAGTCGCTGCTGTGCCAGTTAGAAAACCTTCTGCTCAGTCACCTGTGTGTATAATGCCATTTCTTATAATTTCACATAAAGTTTGTAATATACACTACACAGTGTCATCACTGTTTAATTTAGTTTAAATATATTAAAATTATACATTAAGAAATGAATTGTTTATCAGTGCTTAATTTTTATTTATTGCATGTAATTTCTGTATTGTAACGAATTAAATCAAATTTCTTCTGATTTCAGGACGAAGCTGATGTATCTGCATGTGATCGCGGATGCAGACTTTACACGATTTGTGAATGGATGTCTATTCCAGTTAATGTAACTTCAACACTTGAGGAATGCAATTCAGGTAAATTATAAAAAAGCACCCACAAAATAACATGCACGGTAACTCGTAAGCTGGCACGAGGTGTATGAACACCTGTATTATAACGACCGTCGTTTTCCAGCCCTGTGAGGAAAAGTTAGTTACATGTTACATTTAAAATCATGTGACTCTTTTTCTGCTTTTTATAGAAACAAATTGAATTTATTTGCTGTTTGTTTGATATGCATTTGTCACTCAGAAATGGGCTTTAATTTAGGTAGGTAGGTAAAAGAGTAAAATTAGTCATTTCTGATTGTCAAAGACCTACTGCTTAGATATGGCCAATTTTTATTGTTCTTTTAAAAGATGTGTTATTAAAAAATGGTGTCACTACATAAGAATTAACAATGAACAGTGCAAGTTAAAACATTCTACAGAATTTACATCATATTTCGTTTTTTAATTAAAAGCCAGAAAATTATCTTTTATTTATAAACAATGGAAGCATGGGATATAATATCTGGAAGATTGTTGTTGTTTTGTAATACTAACTGCCTAACTGGCCTGAGGCTTGAAATTGTTCATCAGTATTTTCATGTGGGCTGGTCTTTTCCTTATATAAACTGTGTGTTATTTTATTTTATATTGTTATTTACAAAATAAATCACATTTTTAGTTGTTGGAAAAAATATTTTTTGTCTGCTATCAATTATGAATGAAAAAAATCACATTTATGTCTATATAAAACTTGTGATATTAACTTATAACAAGTTGGAAAATATGTTTTTGTCTGCTATCAATAAAGATTAAAAAAAAAGTTATGTTTATCTAAAACTTGTGTAATTAATTACAACAATTGTTTCCTCAGCTTGTGATGAGGCGTATTCAACAGACTCCACTGCTTGTAGGTTTGGTTGCAGTAGTGCTGTACCAGCTGCACAGAAAAGACAAGACATGGTAGCTATTGCCTATTGGCTATTGTATTATTATAATGCATGTAATACAGAATGTCATCAAAATACCGGGTAATTTTTTTTTCATTACAGCTCTCTAATCAGAAGCAGCATATAGAACTTTTCACGGGAGATTTATTTTTGAATGATGAGCCTTCACAAGATGATTCATTCTTTTCACAAAGTGATGATTTGTTTTCACAGGTGAGTATAGTGAACCTTTACATTTATGTAAATCTTTTGTGGTTTAAATAATTATAGCTAAGTATCACATTAGTTCATATTATATAAAAATATCTACTATTGTTTTTTGTTTACCATAAACAATAAACTTATAATAACAGCACTAATTTTTGCTAAATTTAGCATTTAAATCCCATATACAATCATATGTTCAAAACTAATTCTTCTTTACAAACTCAGTATTTACAAATTTCAGTTGTTCAACCACCCTGCCATGCAAGCCACTGACCGTATAATGCAAAGTATGATGCAGTCTGCATCAGATTCTATGCAGTTCTTTAACTCATTGATGTCTTCACCAGCTGAGACAGAAATCATTGATGTCAATGTTGGTGGAAAGCATCAAGTGTTTGTTATTGAGGTATGTGTTGTGTGTTTTCATAGGAAATCCTAGATTTTTGCGGCTATTTTTTTTTTAGTAGGCTATATTGTATTCAGTAGGCTATTCACTGTATGTGTTTTATGTGTTGTGTGCTGTATTATGGTAGGCTAAGGACAGCTTGTCTAATTTTAGTCATTTTTACATCTGACAACCCATAAGGTGCCTTGGTAGAGCTGGGTGTTTTGTTTCATACACCTCATACCCACTTATGAGTTGACACCTGTTTTAGGTACGGCTGACAGTAAACAACCCATGTACCACTGACAATATTGCCACAAGAAAGTCTCAAATAATCAGGTTTTGACAGTAATTTCAGTTGCTTCCAAAGTTGCATTTCAGTTCCTCTCTATCCTACATTTCTTTGCACTGAAAGTTCTGTCAGCACAGAAATAATTAAAAATTGGCATTATGATTTTGTCAGTGTTCCCCCATGAGTTATTTAAACTGTCAGCTATATATAAAGGACATGTGTCAACTGGCATACGAGCACGGGGTGTATGAAACAGAACACTCAATGTTATAATGAATATAATAACTCCGCCAAGATCAATAAGTTGCACTGCCGCAAGACGTTCCCGTAACCTAGGGCTAAATCGTACGTCACCTATCAGCGTGAATCTTATCCAGGCGACCAGACCATTGTTGAATGTAGAAATAATGTCAATAATTCATTGCCTTAATCATGGTTCCCACTGTTCTGGTCTGTATTGTAATTTTTGCCCCTTTTTCTTGTGTTAAAGAAGAGCGTTAAACTTCATTTTATTTGCATATAAAACACAGTAATCGAAGTAACATTAGTATTCAATAAACTGGATATTCCTGCTTGCATTTTAGTTATGAAAGTCGACTAAGTAAAAAAAATCTAGCCGTATTAACATGACAGTTACATTCCTTAATTTATTCATCTACTGCAGTATGGACGAAGAAACCCAGAGATAAACACACAATACCCAGGTTTTAACAAGCAACTCATGTTAAACACTGATGGTTTTGGATCCAAGACCACATTAGATGACCGAGTGGAATCAAACTTACAAACCAACTCCAACATGTAAGTTCAGTTTAAATTTCGCAAAAAATTGTCTTATTTTGATTTTTTGCCAGACGTAGCTACTTCTCGCCTGATTTAAAAATCGAGGGCCAATTTCTTACAGATGATGATGAATATTACTGGTCTAATGTTCATACCAACACATGGGGACTGTCTGATGAGGTACATCAGATTTTTATACTGATATTTTTTTAAGATATTTACTAAAGTGCATTTTTTCTGTATTTAAAAATGCGATCAATTTTTCAGGAAATATGGTCGTTATGGTTTCCCAGAGCTAGCTTTGATCACATTCTGGATGTGTACTGTGTGTGTGCTGTTTATTCTTTGTGTTGCGCAGTGTACTAGTAAACCCAAAAAGGTAAGTTCCTGTTAACATTGTCAGTGATACAACAAAGCAAGGATGTGTGTAGCAAATCCTGCCCACACAATGTATGCATTATTAAATCACAATATTAGGATTATATCTATTGTTATTATTGTTAATACAATACAAACACACACTGTTTCTCAGCTAAGCATCAATGGAGACCTGGCTTACATAAAAGACAGAAATGGTGATTTACCATCATATACAAGTCTGTACCCCTGCGAAAAGGGGCCCAAAAAGTCACTATTTTACCTTGCATCTGTTGTACCATCAAGCGAAAAAGCTCCACTTTTGGAATAGGGATTTAAATGACTTTTAGTATCCATTCATGCACTTTTGTTGTACTTTTCACATTCACTGCATATTTTATGAGAACGTTTTGTGGCTGCTACAGCCAGGCTTTTGTCTTTAACACAGCGTGTTTGAAGTTGGTGTTAGGCTGTTTTGTATGTTGTTAGAAATGTAACATATAGATTATTATTAATGTCTTGGGACTATTATTCATAAATGGTGTATTGTTAAATGTAACATGTGTTAACAAGATATATTTGTTGTATTGTTGTAGGTAGTAGCATGAATTTCTCAATAGTTAAAATTTTCTGGCTGGCTAGTAATCCATTCCGGACACTCCATACTACCTGTGTTCTGTGTAAGAAAAAAATCAGACCCAGAAAAGCAGTGCTCTCGGAAAAGAAATTAGCGAAGAAGTTTATTGATCATAAGAAGATGCGGATCTCTTCAGGAGCTGGGGGAGACGGAAGATCGTTTTTCCTCCGGGATAAAAACACAGAGTTTGGAGGACCTTGTGGGGGAGATGGGGGTAATGGTGGAGATGTGGTTGCTATTGCTGATAGAAATGTTAAGTCATTAGAAAATGTGAAATCTTTTTATAAAGCGAAAGATGGAGAAGATGGTGGCAAATATAATGGGACTGGTAAATCTAGGCATTCCTTGCTTATAAAACTACCTGTTGGGACGTATTTAAGGAAAGAAGAGTCAAGAGAAATTTTAGCTGATCTAATGACACATGGTCAAAAACAGACGCTGTGTATCGGGGGTATTGGTGGAAAAGGTAATTCGTTTTTTGTGAGTAGTACTAATACTACACCTGAAAAATGCACTCGAGGTACGCCAGGTGAGAGTATGGTAGTCATTGCTGAACTGCGAACACTTGCTCATGGTGGATTGGTGGGGTTTCCTAATGCTGGTAAGTCTACTATACTACGAGCATTGACCAGAGCAACCCCTGCAATTGGTGATTATAGTTTCACTACATTAAGACCTCATGTTGGGATAATGCATTTCAGTGACTTTACACAAATCGCGATAGCAGACACACCTGGTATTATTGAAGGAGCGCACAAAAACAAAGGACTTGGAATTCGTTTCCTTCGTCATATAGAACGTTGCAGGTTTCTGCTTTATATTGTGGATATGTCAATGCCAGAACCTTGGATGCAGTTACACCATTTACAAAACGAATTTCATTATTACGATACCAGTTTGACTGAAAGACCCTGCATTGTAGTTGCAAACAAAATGGACCTACGAGAGTCTACAGACAATTTTCCGGAGTTTGTAAATCAAGTAAAGTTATTAGATCCTACTTTGGAAATTTTTGCAATTTCGGGTAAAAATGGAAATCAGTTAGAAATATTGATCACAAAAATTAAAACGCTTTATGATGATGATATTGTATCTGACAAAATGTATGGCAATACAACACCATTTGAGTGGTAATGCAAAGTGCTGATACCTTTTTAGCATTTTCACGTTGACCAAACACTAATTAAAAACAAGTTGATTGTTCTATTCTTTATTATTACAAAATATGTACAACAAAGTTCAGAGTTTAAAATGCAGGATGGTGTAGCAGCGAGCACAGATGTGGCAATTCATTTAGTTTTCCAGCTATATAGTATGTTCATTGTATTTCACCAAGATATATTTGTTTGTCACTTGAACACGACATAACTATGGGTTGAAATGGATGAAATTGTACGTCGTTCACTGAGCCATCATGGCCCGGTAACTTGTAAATCAACTGCTGGTTTGTAGCGTTCCAAACACACACGTCCCTGTCCGAAGACCCAGCTGCTATCTTACTATCATCTGGAGACCAGCTGCACCTTAACAAATTCTTCTCAAAGTTATGTTTGTGACCCATGTATAGATTAGTGCATCTTTGTTGTGGTGCGAATGGTCGTATATCCCATTTCCTCATTGTGCAATCCATTGAATTCGATAGAACGAATGAGCCATCCTTGCTAACTGCGAGGCCAGTGACAGTGTCTGCATGTCCTTGGAGTTCAATGTACGATTTTTCCGAGCGAATATCCCAAACTTTAATAACGTTATCAATTCCACCAGTAATAACACTTTCCGATGTATCGTTAAAAGAAACCGCTGTAATTTGGTACGTTAACTGAATTGATTTGATTGCCCCTTTTCGTCTAGTGTCCCATATTTTTACGGTGCAATCATCACTACCCGACGCAACCAATGGGTCACCTCTTCTTGCTGTTGTGCAAGTATTAACAATACCATTATGGCCTTTCATTCGTTTTATTCGCTCTCCTGTTTCGGAGTCAAAAAGACCAACAGTTTTGTCAGTACTGGCTGTGATAATGTTAGACCCATCTGTGTTGAACTGTAGATCAAGTACAGCTCCCTTATGACCCCCTTTTATGACATGAAAGTTATCGCATTCACCATACACGTTCCACAAATAGATTAACCTTTCAAAGCCAGTTGAAGCTATCATGTTGCCTTCCGGGTGGAATTTGGAGCTGTAGATTTCCCCCTCATGACCCGTCAGTAGCATAATTGGGGCCAGCAGACTTGATGTTCGAGGCGGGCCATGTGCAACGACAGATTTCTGATTTTCATAAGTTGCGACTTCGTATTCATTTCGTGGCCGCTTTGATGGAATAGCTAAAGCTCCAAGCTCTGCGCTTCTTTTCTCCGTTAACGTAGACATTACATAGGCAGGTATAAAGACAGTATTAATTCAGTATCGCTTTAGACTAGTTACTTTATAAGTATAAAATACTAAAGAGCAAGAATTGTCAACTCAAGATTTAATTCCTTTACAACCTGATGCGAAATCACCAAAGCGAAACGACCAGTCTCGGAAAGCTAAAGGGGAGTGTTGATGTTCGTAGGCCAATTTTGTAGTTAAAAATTATATTTAATTTTAAAATTATACGAATTTGTTTGTATAAAATCATATTTAATTTGTATAAAATTATATTTAATTTCATACAAACACAAAACTGGTCGCGATATCTTTTGGTTTTTGAAATAATAGAAGGACCAACCAAAAACGCTACTATGATAATTATACAGGATCCATGCAAATGATGCAATCATAAGCAATTCTCCAAATAGTTGATTTAAATGTGATTCGAAGGGAAACACTGAGTGAAGCGTTGAAGGAGGCATGAGAGTTAAAACCCACAGTACAAGGCCGATAAAAGAAGTAGCAACTACTATTGATAACTGCAACGGTTACTTCTTACTCTGTAAGCTTTCGTTTCTGTGCTTTCTGTTGCAGTGTTCGTTTCCATATTTTTGCAAACAGCATTTATTCTGAAGAGCAGTGTATACGTGTGGGGTTTTAAATTGGTGCAATGAGAAAAAGATTTAAAGGCGCGTTTTTGTTTTCTGTGGAGAAAGAAAGATTTTAGGCCAGACGATGACTTCACTTGGAAACACTTCCTACTCATCAATCTAAACCTTAATCTGAAAATTATCTCGTGCACCAGCAGTATATAGATTAACCTATGTAAGTACGGTGCACTATATTTTTGCAAACAGCATTTATTCTGAAGAGCAGTGTATACGTGTGGGGTTTTAAATTGGTGCAATGAGAAAAAGATTTAAAGGCGCGTTTTTGTTTTCTGTGGAGAAAGAAAGATTTTAGGCCAGACGATGACTTCACTTGGAAACACTTCCTACTCATCAATCTAAACCTTAATCTGAAAATTATCTCGTGCACCAGCAGTATATAGATTAACCTATGTAAGTACGGTGCACTAAAATCCACTTACTGGAATAATTAAAAGTCGTGTATTAAGCAACTTACAACGATGGACTATATGGGAGACGTGAGAATCCCGATCTATAATTCTTTTAATGATCTTGGTTTACTATAACAGATAGGGCGAGGAAAAAAACGCCCCTTGCTTTGGACATCAACACCAATGTTTGTCGTCATTCACTTTTAGATTCGTTTTTGTTCCCATGCAAAGTATTTGTTTTCTTCCTAGACTCATTTCTGCAGCAACAAAAACTATTAGACGCATGTACATTACATTCGTAGTCATGGGATATATAGACTTATCCTATATAATGCGCAGTAAAAAGCTATGCGTTATGCCTATAGCCCTATATTCTATAATCTGTCGAGTTGATAAACAAGTGATGGTGACCATTTGGGATTAGCCGAATCCGAATATTCGACGTTGTAAGACGGTATTTTTTTAAATTCGACCCATCCGAACAGTATGAATCTCAAATAATCATTCCAAGTGAACACACATATTAACATACACGGAAACGAATGATACAACAGAATGTATTATAGTCACGATGACTATGTATTTTCAGTTTAATTAAGCAAACAAAGTGTGTAAGGTATATAGAGCGATAAAAGGAAATAATTACATTCAAATACAAATCAAGTGCTGGACACATTTGTCACAGTAAAATTCATTACACTGATTGTATTATTTTAAGAAAGCTATAGTGTAAACGAAGCTTTCTCACAAAAAGTACGATATGTTATGTAGTGTAACAAAGAATACACTGAACTTATTATGCAAGTATAACAAGACCAAGCCGGCCGTATAGAACTTTAAAACAGTTTTAACTCACGGTGCAGTAATGCCTGTTGCTACATGGCTTTTGGCTCCAAAACAAGCAAGAATTGTCAATAACAGATCCAAATATAATGGGACTTGGAACTGCAGCTAACAGTCGATATACCAGTAATCCAATTCCTATTCCAAATGATTTGTCTTGTGGCGAAACACACCTATAAAAAATGACGGCGGATGATTAATAACTACAATAGTAACTATATAATAATAGCTGTAATAATAACTATAGTAGGATGGGGGAAGATGGGACACCTTTAATACATAATATCCAAATAGCCTGATCGCGTTTTAAACAATTAACAACGGTCTGTGGAAGTCGTGAGGATACGGTTTTATAATTCATTGAATGTTCTTTGTTTACTACCAAATGGAAAGAGAAAACTAAACGAAAAGGTGTCCCATCTTCCCCCACTCTACTATATAATAATAATAAATTTAAAAATACATATAAAAAATAACTATAATATAGTAGGGTGGGGGAAGATGGGACATTTTTTTATTCTGTTTTCTCGTCCGATTTTGTAGCAAATAAAGAAAATTTAAAGATATACAAAACCTATCCTCGTGACTCGCATGAATCGTTAATTGTTTAAAACATGATCAGGATATTTAGATATTATGCGCTAAGAGTGTCCCATTTTCCCCACAGTACTTTATAGTATTTGTTTCTAATTTTAAACGGAGAGGCAGAATAAAGCCACAAAAGACAGTTGTTAAAACACGCTTATACACAATTAAAATCATATTTACATTTAATTTAAAGAAAGTAGTCTTGTCGTTACACCTATAGCAAACAACGAACCATTTATAATTAATTATTTTCAAGTTAAACTTCCAACGAAAATAAAGTAAACAAAACATTTAAATCAGTAAAATTATATAGAGTAACCTAAAAACGGTAGCGCCGTTTTAAATGCAAACTTTAATATCGGTAGTGTTATTTTTAAACTCATTAAATACACACAATAATACCTTAACTTCAATATCATGATACCGGTAATGACCAAACCACTGAAGAAGTTTGCCAACGACTTGGATACAATAACATACCAGATGTCGTCCTCGCAGTTACTCACTGAACACCGACCAACTGTCATTTTAAAATCCGTACTATTGGATCCGAGACATGAACATGATGTATATTCCTATTATAAATGTACTAATTTTTAGACTTACTAACGTTTACTCTAATTAATGAAATTTGGTATAAGATGGGACATTAATTCTGTTTTAGTGTTCAATTTGGTTGTAAAAAAAGAACAGATTTATATAACCGTAGCCCACCACTCTAAAATAGCTTCACTAATTTAGGCGTTAACTGTACCCCACAATACATTAAATCTGTGTTTTGTGTTGTACAAAGTCATGAACCGTTGTATATATATAAGTGTTAACTTATATGCAAAGATTGGGAACTGATTAAAATCTTGTTTACCTTTTTCCCAGTCGCAGAAAAAGACTCGGTGCAACCAGCATAACACGGAGAAACATATGTTATGTTGTCTGGACCGCATACTGGAGTGTACATAGTAGGATTGCAGTGACACATTGAGTTACAGCTGTTCTCCGCAGAACCTATATCCTGACTATATAATGTATAAAACAAGATTGGTAATTTAACAATATGACATTAAACTAGAATATTTTATACTATACCTGCTTGAAGGATACGGCATTGTTAACCCTGCGTGGGAGATCGTATCGCAACCAATAAAAAACGTTGGAAGCAGACATAGGAATGATAAGGTAAATCCGAACAAGGTCAAACGGGACGATCCCAACTTTTTCCAAGTGCCATTTTTTAATGATAATGCTTCCCAACAGAGTCCCAACGATCAAGAATGGTAAATTGATAGCTCCTGAAAAAATATGGGGTGATACGGAATATGCCAAAGTATTGTGTATAAAGCAGAACCCATAATATCAATTAAAACGCCAATTTGGCATTTCAAATCATTTTAAACGCATTTAATTTTCAATATACCTATCAAAAAACTTCCTTGCGCTGCTGACTTGCCAAATCCGACTTCAAGATACTTTACTATAAAGGTTCCGATGCCAGCGATCTTAAAACCAACAGTAGTAAATATGACGATCGTTAAAACGTACTGAGGGTTTGTGAATAGCCGGACGAGTGCTGGTCCAATACCTCTAAGGAAATATAAAGGAAATAATTAAGTGTCCTTGGGCAAGACACTTTACGGCAATGGCTCCAACCCAGTGATTACTAATGATAAGTTGTCAAACTTGTCAAGCGCAAGTTACATCCATAAAAAAAAACGGGAAGTAATATTAAACCACATGGGAGGCGTAAACGTTTTTGTGACGCCTGGTATTATTATATTAGTGTTTAGTGCTACAAACTTTTTGTCTTAAGTATTAATCGTTTCCTAATAAACCGCATGTATGTGTCTAGAGAAGCTGTTTAAGTTTATTGTGCGTGGGATTGGGAATTAATAGAATGACATGCGAAATTCGCAACATAAAGTTTAACGACTTACGAGGCGTAATTTATTGTCAACTTATCGAATCCGAAATAAAATATAATTTTTTAAATTTTTTTAAAAAGACAGTTTATATCGCAGTTAACGGTCATTTTTACACCAAACTGCCTTTTTCTAATTTATTGATTGTAAAATTTACTTCAAGTTAAGTTCTTCGTCTTTTGGTTCTTCAACTTGATTTTTCGAAGGTGCCAATTTCTTTGATTCATCCTCATTCTAACCAGCAATAAATGATCGTCAGATTTTTAAATTGACAAATAAGGCCTATATGTAGTTATATATAGTAGGTAGGGGGAAGATCGGAGACCTTTCATTCTCTTTACTCGTCCCATCTGGTAGTAAACAAAGAACAATCAAAGAATTATAAAATCGTACCTTCACGACTACCGCAGATCGTTGTTAATTGTTTAAAATACGACCAGGATATTTGAATATTATGTGCTGAAAGTGTCCGGTCATTCCCCACCCTACTATGTTATGTATATGCTCGCCAGACTTAAGAGAAATGTATTTTGTTTTATACATACGCAATCTATATGGTTAATGTTTGTCTAATTAGACAACAATCAGTGCACATGATATCAACGTCAATATTTGCACTTTTGAAACGATGAATCATCAAGCAGTATTAAACAAATACAGCCAAACATTGCATCCGGCCATGGCAGAATACTAGACAACAATGAAACCTTTAGTTAAAATCCTACCGCGTCAGTTGTATCCTTTTCCACTAAATCCAGCTTGCTCGGGTAGAACCACAGTGGGATACCAGCAACACCGACCACAACAGCGCACACAATAAAACCAAGCCACCAAGCCCCAACCCATGACTGGTGCCGCGGAGTTATATTGATCGACTCTACAGTTTTAACATATTAGCGTAGGCTACATACCTTCGATAGTGTAGGGGGGGGGGGGGGGGGGTGGGATAGGAGTTGTTTTCATTTTATTTTTTTGATCATTATGTTTAGGGTAAAGGGTCAATTTAATGGCGACTCCTAACCGGGGTGGAGAGTCACGAGTGGTAAACCAATATAGAGTATAACATACAGAGAAGTACACTGTTTTTAAGAATTTGTGTGCTTCTTAAAGGACTGCTTTGTCGTAACAGCTAGCCATTACCCTGAACTTCGAACAGTGTGTTTAGCTCGAACTAAAGGTAACACTAGAACCTTAACGTTAATCATTACACTTAATTTCAACATTTAGCAAGCGTGCAGAATTCTTCGATATACTTGGGTATACACACAGTCGAGTATTATATAGGCTTGTATAAGATATGGGTTAATATGAATACTGAGGGGAACACGATATCTCAAATTTTATATTGCTGTTTTAACAACGAACAACATTTTTGTAGATTTGTGAGAATACGTATAATTATGTAAATATTCATTATTCCCTGTCAAATGGGAAGAGAAAGGACAAGACCACCTTGCCCCAGTCCATAATATATGCTGACTTACCAAGATCAACCCAACCGACGTCCACCCAGATCTTTAAAAAGAATGAACCCATCACGTACCCAAATGCTGGTCCAACCAAAGCAATAGTTGTGATTATACCTTGGGAAAAATATCATCGAGTAAAATATGAGTCAAATCTAGCCTAAATCACATAGATACTTGACAAAAATCTTACCCACATAAATTAGAGAAGATTTGTATCAAATCAAATACATTGCCGGTTGCTGTACAGTTGTGTTATACTGTTTTTAAATACCTAGACATGGTGTGGTAGGGTGGGAGAATATGGGACACGTTTGCATTCTATTTATCGTCCCATTTGGTAGTAAGCAAAGAACATTTAAAGAGAAAACGGTATATCCTCACAACTCCGATAGACTGCATGGTGTTAATTCTTTAAAACACGATCAGGATATTTGAATATTATGTGCTAAAGGTGTCCCGTCTTACCCCAGCCTATATATTGTAACTGTAGTATACAGATAGCATACCTATATAAAGTGCTGAGTTGTGTTCAGCAGAATGATCATCTACGTATGACAAGCCGAGTGGTTGTGTGGGCGCTCCCCCAATGCCGCACACCACGATGCCGACAATGATTAGTATGTAAAGATTCGATTTTGCTGTCTGTTCATCATCCTCACATGCCTCAGCCGTAGGTATGGTTCGATCAGTCCTACGGTATTTAACAATTAGGTTTTGTTTAAAAGGCAGTGTAATACTGAGGTATTGTATTCGTGCTAGTGTGGTGAGTATCCTGGTTTTTATAAATCGCTTCTCATTAAGTCCCGAGTTGGTTTGACCGCTGGCTGTAGTTAATTGATTGTTATTGCTGCAAATAATCGTAAATACCACTTACGCTGTGCAAGTAAAACTTTCGGTCGAATTAGACGTAATGGTTGATATATCTGTGAATTCGTACAAACCGCCGAGAAACTGCGGCAAGACGACTAACATGTACCCGGTGAACAACAGAAGACTGCCGAAGGCTAAAAAGCGAGGTCTGAAAAGAAAGGGTGGTCGCTTTATACTAATGAGAAATAAAAATGATTTTTTGTGCATATTGCAAACGGCGGTTAAAAATGTTCAAATAAAGAAATAAAGTTACCGTCAATACTTTTTTTAGATTCGACATACTTAAAATAGTTATCCGAAGTACTGATTATACCCTTTGCGAGAATTTGGCAATAGATTTATAGTTTGTGTATTATACCTGTGCACTCGACTACCCAAGTAACTGACAAGAATCATCACAGTTAAGTTGCCAATTTGATAGCTTGAAGCAATAAAGGCAGTTATAGTGCTGGGGAGTTCAAAACGTCGCTCAATCGATGTTAGTACGCTCCGTGTGTAAGTACCTGCCAGCACCTGAATTTAAAGTTCAAACCGGTTTAATCTTGTTTTGGCAGGTCTATAGAGTTTAACAGCAGCACTATATATCATGCTGCTATAACGCCAAGATAATTAACGGGGGTGCATCACCTCTTCGTAGCATGCGTTTATATACTCAGTGTTGTAAATCACTGTCTCGTTAAAAATATTGCGGCAAACAGAAGTTTGTCCACGCGGTAGCAAACAAGCCACTGCTTATGTGCAAAACGACAATTTAATAGTCGTAAATAGGTTATTTTATAGTAGTTTTTTTATTTTTAATTTATCTGTACATCAACGCAAATTAAGAACCAATAATGCTCTTAATCGCAACATGCCGGATTAGCTCTGTTTTGTGTAGTCACGTACCGACGTAAAGTCCAGAGTTACATAACTTCATCAATATCGGTCAATAACTCAATATATATACGCAGTCGTTTGCCCTTTCCTCTATATATATAGATCACCAACGCATAAAAACAGCAAAGAAAATCATATAAAACATCAGGGTTCAGTATCCATACTTTTTATTTTTTTCTTTAAAACAGTTTTACCATTATCGTGTTTTAATTGTCTCTTCATTTTTTTATTAACAAAAAAGCGTAATGAATGAAAATTTACCTCTCCGAAGAAAATACATGCGAGCCATGCGGTGAACCCTCGTACATTAATACACGTCCTTTGTAAGCCCATCTTAAATTTCTGAACACTTAGAGCTGTGAGCAAAAATTGTATTCCATGCAGTTAAAAAGTACCGTCTGTTCTTGCACTGAAGTAAAACCGAAACTGTATATATTATGCAAGCGTGATCGCAGTATAAAGAACAAATGTGAGAAGAGAGAAAAAGGTTAGGGACCTCATGTGTATAAGAGCATTTTGCCGATCATTAACTACTAATCTCACAAAGCGAGAAATTGTCTTCAGTCGTTAAAAATTAATCAAGATACATAATATACACACAATTTAATTTACGATTTTGAAACGAATTTTCATCGTTGTAAACTTAAAGCCTGTTTGGTACACGTTCCTAATGCGTTCTTATCTACATTTAATATTTTGGTGGCCATTATTTAGTCTAGTGTGTCGGTTGTTCCTTTATTGTTTTGGAACAAGAAATAATAAGCATTATATTGTCAACACCTGTAAGTGTGCCTGTGCGCGAGTCATTACTGTTACACTCTGCTTCCCATTATGGTATAACACAAGTGTACTGTTTTACGTAATTTTCCGGTTTTCTTGTGGTCTGCTACATGAAAAACAATAGACAGTCGAAGATGTGACAAGAATACCGTAAATCAACAATGCGTATATGTCTATACATATTGTACTGAATTGCAGAAAGTTTGTATACCCGCATCACGTCATGTTAGCATATATGTTTAACCTCGCTAATATATGTTTATTCAAAGCTTATAAACAGTAGCATTAGTGCTGTCTCACGGTTAGTTCGCAAAACCAACGAAAGCTCCTTTGCATTCTCCGTGTCCTTTGTTATCGTGACCGAAGAGAATATATAGTAGGGTGGGGGAAGATGAGACACATTTTCATTCTGTTTTCTCTTCCCGCTTGGTAGTAAACAAAAAAACCTTCAAAGAATTATAAAACCTTATCCTGACGATTCCAATCGACCGTTGTTAATTGGTAAAAACACGATCAAGATGTTTGGATACTATATATGCGCTAAAAGTGTCCCATCTTCCCCTACTATATATATTTCATTCATTCATTCATTCATTCATATATACACACTATGCTTACCTGGGACAAAGTTTTTTACATTTCTAAAGTGTCCGGATATCAGATTTACAGCAATGAAGAATGTCATTACAGTTTTCCCTCGTATTTGGGTTTGTGGATAGCCTACACGCTTTTAATTGTTTTTCTTTCAAGTTCCGTCTGACTACTTCTTCAAAATCCTTTTCCTGAATTTAAAAATATTTTGGATTCATGCTATAGTAGGTTAGTGGAAGATGGGACCTCTTTTCATTCTATTTTCTTGTGCCATTTGGTAACAAACAAAGAATATTCAAAGAATTATAAAACCGTGTTCTCACGAATCCCATAAACCGTTGTTAATTGTTCAAAACTCAATCAGGATATTTGGACATGTGCCTCTAAAGGTGTCCCGTGTTACCCCGCAATGCTATATATATATAAATAACGAATTCTCCGCATAGAACCCAATTAGCGAACGTATTAAAGCTATGTTTGATGTGTCACGGGGGATGAGTAATGTAATTACATTCAACAAAGACGTAAAAGAAAATCATTTGCAACTTAAAAATATGCCTGGGGTAAATCAAAGTAAAGCTAACTTGATTGAAAGAGATGCGCCTCGCCCTGTGCTATTACTTCAATTTGACAAATCTCTGTTGCAACCTAGCGGATGTAATTTGCCGTCTTTTTTAAAAACAAATCAATTCGTATGTACCAGAATTGCGAGTGCAAAAAAGTACGTAAAAGGTAAAATATATTAATATGTATTTTTGAGTTTGTGTAAAACTGCTTCATATACACGAAAAAGTAAGTTAACGGAAACTTAATGTTTATCTATTTATTCCATTACTGAATCCCAAAACTAATGTCCCCTTCAATTTGTTTTAAAATACAACGTTTGTGTGCTTTGTAAAAAGATGAAGTAATAGAAGGAAATAATCATAAAACAAAATTTCCTGCTGGTTCAAAATCATAAAAAATCGTACTTTGTTTCCAGGGTAATGATTTCACGCACCATTGATTTCGGAAGAGAATGACGTTTATGACGTCTGAGGCTACAAAAGAAATCTGCTGGGCTGGCACGACGGGTTTTTGTGGACGTCGATTTTTTTATATTTTGGAGATTTTTTTACCTAGTTTTGCCGTAGAACTTGGTAGTTTGTAACAGTATTCCTAGCTCGGTTTAATACTCGTAAGTTTGGTGTCGATTTTAGTGTAATATATGCTTGAATTATTCGTGGTAAGAACTTCCTTCATTATAAATTAGTAAATTACAAACCTATTTTATAAAGTTGTAACTTGCAAGAGTAGTGTTGTAGCTCAACCATCGCACTTTTAACTGTGACAAATGGATGTACATATGTTAATTATATTGGTAATATTTATGGTATTACCCGGTCATGTGACAACTTAGGTCATGAGACATTAAGGAGTTGTGTGTTTTGTTATAATGTTGGTTGTTCTACTTAAATTATTTCATTTTTTTATTAAAGTAGTAATTCGTTTCACCAATACACAACTGTTACAAATTAATGATTTTGTATAGTTAATGAGAATAGGACTGCTGTATCTGAGAAAGGGATCCTTTATAATAGGACTAAATATATTTCTAAATGTTTACTTAAAGTTAATAAACCAATTGTACTAACCAATAAAGGTGTAGTTAGAATGAATTGTAATATATTACAGGTAACTATAGTTTTCATATAAAAAGACCTTTTATTATATCTATAGATAAATTTGCTTTAGAAACTATAATTTTATATTTTGTTAGTTTTATATTTAGTTATTGAACTGTTGTTCTTGGAGAAGATTTGCATAAATAGAACAGTGTATAATTCTTATTAACTAGAATAACACACTAGTTTGGTTTTGGTGTAAGCTTTTTTTAGCTGCTGTTCATATACAAGTCACTGTGGAGTCTGTATGACGTCACAGAGTAGCCATTAATTATTAAAGAGACTGATGTCAGTAATATTGCATATAATCTAAAAGAATTCCCTTATAGCTTAGTTGTTTAAATTATTGTTTTTGAGTATATTTTTGTAATATTATTCAATAGAAATACTTTTCTAAGTTTGTAAGATAATAAAAAAGAAACAAGGAAATCAGTTTTTTTTTTGTAATTTGCAGGGGTTTGGAAAAATTATTTCGACACAATTTAATCTGGTTTTGGTAAAGTAAAGAGAAAATGTCAAGTGGTAGTACAAAGGGTGAGTTCATCGTTGGCGGAAAGTACCGGCTTGTTCGGAAAATTGGAAGTGGATCCTTTGGCGACATATATCTCGGAATAAACATAGCAAATGGAGAAGAGGTGGCGGTCAAATTGGAGTCCCAGAAGGCCCGACACCCACAGCTGCTCTATGAAAGCAAAGTATACAAGATCTTACAAGCTGGTGTGGGTATCCCTCATATCCGGTGGTACGGCCAAGAGCGGGATTACAATGTCCTTGTGATGGATCTTCTCGGACCAAGCTTGGAGGACTTGTTTAACTTCTGCTCCCGCCGCTTCACTATGAAGACAGTGCTCATGTTGGCTGACCAGATGATCAGCCGCATCGAGTACGTTCACAACAAAAACTTCATCCACCGCGACATTAAACCCGACAACTTCCTGATGGGAATCGGTCGCCACTGCAACAAGTTGTTCCTTATTGATTTCGGTCTAGCCAAGAAATATAGAGACAGTCGCACCCGTGCACATATTCCATACCGAGAGGATAAAAACCTCACAGGTACAGCCCGTTACGCATCTATCAATGCCCATCTCGGTATCGAACAGAGCCGTCGAGATGACATGGAGTCCTTGGGCTACGTTCTCATGTATTTCAACCGCACGTCATTACCTTGGCAAGGCCTAAAGGCTGCGACCAAGAAGCAAAAGTATGAGAGAATCAGTGAAAAGAAAATGTCAACTCCAGTCGAGGTAGGATAAGTTAAGATATGCTTGTTCTGTTGGATTACATCAATTTAAATTTTTAAATCTATTAAAGGTGCTGTGTAAAGGCTTCCCTGCTGAGTTTGCTATGTATCTTAACTACTGCCGAGGACTGAGATTTGAAGAAGCACCAGATTACATGTACCTGCGACAGGTAAGATATAAATAGCTTACTTTTAGTTGGCAAGTCTGAGTTTACCTATTCAAACAAACTCAAGAATCACTTTTTAACCTGCATACCATTTTCACAGCTCTTCCGAATTCTGTTTCGAACCCTGAACCACCAATATGATTACATTTTCGACTGGACCATGCTGAAGCAAAAAGCAGCAGCTGCTGCCACCTCATCCACTGTGACCCCAACAGGTGCCACAAAGCACACCACGCAACATGCCTCACACCACCATGAGAAATCACGCCCAAAACCGACCAACTACTAACTCTTGCTTTTTGTTCCGAGGTATGCGTGTGAAATGCTTACATCTGTCATGTACCATGTTTTTCATCTTAAATACCACGCTGTATTATCAAAGAAGCCCCTACGCTAAGCTAAATCAGGAATTGATGGCTGCACACTTTACCGAGCAAAGGTTTTTAATTCAAGAAACACAGAGTACTTTTTAACGAAATTAATTCTGCATGCCGTCTTTCCCGGTTATTTCACAATTTGCGAAAATAAAGCTGGTGGTAGTACACGATTACTCTTAAATGTGAACTGTTGTCCCATCGTCTTTGTTTATTCCTTGTTTTTTTGTATCTGCTAATTACTTGTTTTACAGTCACGCAAATCAACACGTAAGCCATGGTGCAGGTTAGAATAATTGAAACGTTAATTCTTATTTAATTAAAATTAAACTTTACCAAAGGCACCAGTTTATATGTACTTTTATGACCTTACACAAAACTGCTTGTGGTGGGAGGTTGGCTAAATGTGTACGTGTCTCAATGCCTTCTCATAACATTGCGTTTAAAACCGTGCCAGTGCATTTTCAATGTTCTTAGCGACAGCATAGTATGTTTGTTGTTTCGTGTATTGGATTGCACAAGCGTATTAATCATACGACATACAACGCTGTGGCCTCCTGTTACCGCCGCATCAAATTAAGTAAAGCTGGCTTCAATTAGCATTGCCGCTTTGAACATTGCTTTGGTATGGCCTCTTCTTATATTACCCTTACATGATAACCCCCGGGTCGAGCTTTAATTGTTCGCAGTAGAACACGAAAACGGCGGCGAGCACCACTCAACAGTATAACAAGTGACAGAAATATGACGTTCGTTTTCAACTTTAATTTCCCGTTCTCTTTTCGTCATTCATGTTTTTTGTGTAAATTGTGATCTTCGTGATTTTTATTCATTAAACTCTGCATGCCATCGAACAGACTGCTGTGTTATTATAACGTTTCTTGCAAAGGTCACACGCTGTTTCGTGCGAACGCAACGGTTATGTGTACCCCCATTACACTGCAATCCGGAAATGCTTCGTGACATGACAGTTGCCCACAGCCTACCACAATGTCGCTGCAATAAAATCGACTCTGCAGCCGCTCGTTATGCCGCAGCCGCATGCTCTTTACAGCACTTAAAAAGCCGTTTTCAAAGCTGTTTAAGTGGCCGTGTTCGCGCCGATGTCACTTTGCACAGTCGTAGCCGACGTCAAACTCACATCAACGCTTTTTATAACTTCTAAGTGCCTCGGCAGCGCTTCTAAACAATCATAGTTCTCGCAAGTTTTCATTATACCGTTTACAATGGCTACATGGCTGACGCAACGACCAACAACAACATAGCAGCCCAGTGTTTTATCAAACGCGCAGTGATGACAGCCAACAGACGTTTGATGGGCTGAAATTAATTCGCAGGAGGTTTACTGTAGGATCAAAAGAAACCGAACAGTTAGGTTGGGTACCGATTTACGGCCACGCGACTACGAATCAATAACTAGTGACGTTCGACCCTACAGACACGTAGATGTGACGCAGTTGCTCGCCCACCTTGTATAAGCAGACGCTTTAAAATCCCACTCAATTTTGCTTATGACAACATATATGTCTGTTGACAACACGTGGTGCATGGCGCAATAAACCACAACAGTTGAGTCATACGAGTGGAAGCCGCAAACATGTTGCGTCATCTTGTGAATTAAATCATTAAATGTCGGTTGTGTTGTGAGACCGCGTCCGTTTTGCGCATATCTATATGTCGCGTGTTCTTGGATACCACGGGCACTCGTATAGCAGTACAGCGCCCAAGACGACTTGGAACAAAGCGAAAGTATGAAGCCGCTCTGTAAGACAAAGAAATTCCAACAAGTAAAGCGTCGCACTGCGAGTCCACTGGAACGCGGTCGCTCATCTGTGCCTTTTGTTCAAAATCGATAACGCGCAGCGGTCCTGTGGCATTGGGTATCTCGGTTGTGGCTTATTTTCGTTGCGATATAAACACAAAGGTACATGAACAATTTACATCGTTGTTACAGCGCTCAATGGCCGACACTTTAACATCGTCACAACAATGATTATGTAAATGTTACACAACGTTAACTGTGTACCATGGCTCGTAAAGTACAGCATTAAATACGTCTGGAGGGTTTCAAAATCAACAAATACATCCGCTGTTAATTAGACGAGGCAAATACGCAACCCGTCAAGTGTGAAGCACGAATCGCCTCCGGGTGTTAACTGTTAACGCCCGAAGTTTCCATTTACTTCTCAAGCAGCTCAAAACATCACTGAAAGAAATGTGTTGGATGCGACCCAGTTTCAAAGCTCGGGTCGTAAAAGAGGTCAAAACATCCAACAAAAACGCCTTGTACGAAGTTATTCCAGGCCTCTTAGTTCGGTCGTCAGCCGGAAATCCTGTATCGGCGATGAAATAGACACACACGATTTCCAGCTCAGACGGCCTCCCTATTTCTTACCATTGTTTCGCATTGTACCGTGTACTTGAGATTATCGTGTCGAAAGCGGACAGTGTCGACAGCTAAGGAAATCCCGTCGATTATTAAAGTTCGCGAGCGAGAGGGGGACAATCGTGAGATGGTCGTAATCTTACTGTGTTATTATCTGTCTGCGTACATTATAATTGAAGAGGCACGTTTCGGGTTCACAGGAGCTTTTGTCCGCCTTAAAAACGCACTTGAGTATCGCTAAAAGCCGGGAAAGTGCAAAGTTGCCTTTCCCACAGGCTCTAAACCACACGTCAATAGAATTCGCAATATGTTATCAAATTAACTTTTTATTTGGACGTTTTATGGCGGTATACGTCAACCCCCTAACGTTATTTTGAGCTTATCCGGGCAACCCCGGTCACCAAGGTTAAGCGGTTGCTTTTCTTGCGTTTTTAAACTATCTCTTGCCATATTTGGCAACTGTGTGTGTATGTGTCTGCGTCATGGACTCACTCCCGAACCGTAAGTTAACTATGATTCAACACGCAGCGTGTGACGTAGTTTTAAAGCAACCAGTGTTTATAGTAACATATTAAACCACGCAACAACACCGCGGATTTAAAAAACTTTTTGCTTACGCGTGTAGTGCGTGGCCATAGTAACTGGTAACGAAGCAACACGCCAACCAATAATTAGTGAAGCCGTGGGACAACACTTACGAAGTGCTTGGAAACCGTACTTTAATTGGCAGCTCCAGACCGTCTACTAAATCGATAACAGCTGGGCCGAAGATGACCAGCCAAGCATGTAGGTTTGATTTAAAACCAAATAATTCGTTTGGAACAGGGTCAGCGGTCAAGCGCTGCAAAGCCAAGATAAAACGTTAGGCTACTATATTACAATAGCTTTTTTCGTGGGGACAATTTAAAACGTTAATGTTTACCAAATTTATTTCCATTTCGAAGCTGGATAGCTATAAACAGCCGGCCCAATCAATAATTATAAACATGGTGTTCTCGTATGTCACCAACAGATTGCTGCTATCGAATTGTAAAAGAAATTAAATCCGTGCCCATCTTTCAGACAACCCAACACAAATGATGATTCTATTGTTAGATCGTTTCACTTTCCCTTGGTAGTCCAATGAGACAAAATACAGGTGTTGTATATGACCCGAAAGGTCACCTTGTTATACGTTTACTGGTGTACACGGCGCCATAAACGACACGCTTGTTTTTAGACAAACAACAGCTTGATGACTAAAAGGGTTTTTCTCTGAACAAGCCCCTTACTATGGCAATCGTTAGCTAATTTGAGAAGTGCTGAATCACAGCTATGTAAATGCTTTGCTGGGACATAGTTTTATTGCGAGTTAATAAACGACAACCCCGCTTAAATAAACGAGTCTTCATATTATACAATTTATATATGGTAGTGTGGGGAAAGGTGGGGCACCATTCATTTTATTTTTTCGTCCCATTTAGTAGTAAACAATAAACATTCAAGGAGTTATAAATCTGTATTTTCACCAATTCCATAGACCATTGTTAAATGTTTAAAACATAATCAGGGTATTTGGATATTATGTGATAAAGTTGTCCCATCTTCCCCCACAGTACTCTTTGAACAGTGTTTGTATATGGATTATTGAATAAACAAAAATGTCGCTTGAACATACAAAAATGTACCACAATATAATTGTTAGTGTACGAATACAATATTTGTTTTCATGGTTCAACTCAATGAAACTTTTAATGATTCCAAACAGCACAATATCACGTTACCAACCCAGTAGCTCGCTCGTAACATGCTCTTAATGCTCGTCAGCGACATCAAGTTAGAAAGGTCAGAAAACTATTTCTTCAACCTCAAACTTTTACAAAAACTTTCACCGATTAAAAAAATTAGCTGTAAATTAAACTAGTCAGTTTGAATCTTAACTATGACTTGTGTATTTTATCTGCAATTGTGTATTTTTCCATTTTATTAATACGACTTTTTAGTATTGAATTAACGGTTTACATTTAACAATGTAAATCACAGTATAAAAATAAGGTTAAAAAACCGCAAATTCAACTATAATCGTAAGATTTAAATGCTATTTTAAGCATGAAATTCGGCTCGCAGTAAACGGCTCTTTTATAGTTAAGATTTCTATTCCGTACTCAATCAACCACGAAATCAGTTTTCCAATGCTGTTCTTAACCTTCCGTTAAAGCTTTCACAGTTTGCATAAGGTCATCGTATTTTGCTTTTTTTGTTGTTCAGATCGTACTGTTGTAAATACAAATGACGATCGAAGAAAAGAACATGCTCTACGGAGAAGAACCAGAAGAGGTACGTGTTATTATAAAAAATAGACAGCCTAAACTAGTAAAAAAGGTTATACTATAACTGCCGACAGCAGTGTAATGGCTAATCTTTTTAGATGTAACTGCTCTTCGTATATTGTAAATTAAGGTAATGTTAACATTTCTATTGCCACTTATTTTCTCTTTGCGTGATAGGGCACTTACAGTAGTTACAAAATGCATGACCCACCAATTTCATATCTTGTGCACACTTACAAATAAAATGTTTCAGGAGGAAGAAGAGGCTGAAGAGGAGGAAGATGACGACGACGACGACGATGATGATGAAGAGGATGAAGAAGACTTAGTGGTTTGTATTCTTAATAGTTAAAAGTATTTTGTACATACAAGAAAAAAAGGAGGACTAAAATAAGCAATAGACAATGCAGAATTTTGCTCATTTCAGAAGAATTCTGCTTACTGGTCACCTGTTATCAATACTATTAGGGTAAACCTTAGGAAACTAGTGAAAAAATCTTCATGAATCCATGCACAAAATTATTTAACAAAAAATTTGTAAAAATAAAAAATGGCATAAATTAAACAAAAATTAAGTTCATGCATTTTCTGAAACACCTTTTTATTAGGATCCTATGGATGCTGTAAGAGAGACATGCGGTGGAGCACCTGCCTGTAAAAACTACCGAGAAGAACTGGATGTGTGCACTGAAAGGGTTTCTAGCAGGTCAAACACCGAGGAGCATTGTACCCAGGAACTTTTTGATTTTCTACATTGCTCTGACAAATGTGTAAGTGACTGTTTTGGTATAATTTATATATTTTTTAAATTATATAAAATCGGTATTTCTGTGTCTTAAGTACACTGGAATCTGCAACTAAGTGAATGATTTAAACAAGTTGTAGGTGTACTTCTAAAACTTTTGAACTAAGTGAATGATTTAAACAAGTTGTGGGTGTACTTTTAAAACTTTCTATCAATTGTTTTCTTATTTTCAGGTTTCCCAAACCTTATTCAAGCAGTTAAAATAGACAAATTCCTGATTGGTTCAATAGTTGGATTGGTTCCATTTTCATATTAATTTAAATAAATAAAAACTCTTCAATGATTTTTTTTCATCAGAGCAGAAGGTAGCTTGTCTTAAAAAGTAGCTTATTCGAATGCATTTTTTAAATGAAATCACAGTGACTACAAAACGGTAACAAATAAATTAAGCACAAAACATGCAAGAGAATCTAAACAGTTGCAGGCAGAATTTAATATTTTGTGGTTGTTGTTTTCTGGATCAAATGAAAATTTCTATGTAACATGTCCTGCAAGTCTACCCAAAAGTGCAAGAGCATAATAGGCTATTTGGTAGATGTCCAACTCTTATAACCATGTTCATTATTAATATTAACTGGATCAAAGGAAAGTTTCTTTTTAAGATCTTGAATATCTTCAGAAGTAACTTCGCCGGTTGTTTCGATGTTAATAAATGTATCCTGGCTCTTCCTTCGTTTTTCCTTGTGTTGAACATTATCCCCTTTTTGTATCTGATTTCTAACATTTGCAGCTTCCTGGTTTTGCTTTTTGCTGAAGTGAATTGGCTCCTTATTTAGAGTGTATGTATGGCGTTGTATTGGGGAGCGGAATGGGTTGCTCCCTGCTGGTTTTTTCCTTTCATTTAAGAAAATTAATACAAGAACTGAAAAGCTTCCAAGAAAAAGCAAGGCATCTTTGTAAGTGAAATCTGACCATTCATCCTCTTTGCCTTGATGCATATTAGACATGTGTGGTGTTTTGTACTGCTTTGTTGTATGATTATAAGTAACTGTGTGATGCATTCCAGCTGCCATCCATTCTTGAAAAGAGTGTGTTGACCTCTGAACTGATGCCAAATAAGAGTCATATTTTACTCGTAAACTACTGTTTGACAAAGTTTCATACGCAAGTTTAACCTGAACAAAATCTGCTTCGGTTTCACTTTTTCCTAAAGATTTATCGGGATGAAGTTTCATAGACTGTTCATAATACGCACTTTTTATTTCGGCAGTTGAAGAGTTTTGTTTGATTCCCAGCATTTCATAATAACTTTTGTTTGGACGGAACTTTCGGAATGCAATATGGGTATGACTTCCACGTTTGCACAATGTCCAAAGACTTCTTTGAAGCTGCAGCACTGTTGTTCTTTTGCAATGGCATAGTATCTTCACGCACAAACCTAAACCGGGTATTTGATGCATTTAAAACTAGCGCAAAACCAAATACCAAACGAGTAACAGTAACCGTTGCTGCACAGTCGATCTGTAAAAGTCATTAAAATCTGGCTTCGTTAAAAAATTGGTAAGTAATCAACTGTACTTCAGTCACACATTATAGCTAGCTACACAATATAAACTGCCCTAAACCTAGCAGGTTAAAGTAAACTACACGTAAACACGTAACTTTGCGTCATATTTCGCACAAATGAACTGTTGACATGCGCGCATGTTGCATAATCGGCGTGAACACCAATGCTCGACACGAATCGGTCCGAGTGGTGACGTCCTTTCAAAACAATTCCCCTTCTTCTAATCGAAGTTGTCGGCTCGTCTTGTGGCTGTGACACATTTAACAACGGTTGCGTACGTTCGCTTTGAATGGGAGTGTTTTCATAGGATAGTAAACAGAATGTTTTGCATAACAGCCCGAAAATCTTCAAGAGTTTTTCACCACATTTATAAAAGACATGCACAAGAATTAAAATTATTAAAAGGTAATAGATTTTTGAACACAATGGTGTTAAATTGCCATAACATTTTCTGTTAAACTGAAATTGTATTACTGAATTATTTTATGCAATTGACCAATGTTTCCTTTTAGACAATGCTTGCAGACATATGTCAGGTGTGGGGTCAACGAAGTTTAACTGGGAGGATGCCTTTAATCTTGAAGACATGCTAACTGCAGATGAGATTATGATAAGAGATCAATTCAGAAATTATTGCGATGAAAAACTGATGCCAAGAATTTTGCTTAGCAATAGAAATGAAGGCAAGCAAAATCAAAATGTATTTTTTGATTTGTTGCAATTGTTTAAACAGCTTGTTTTTGTCGCAGTATTTGATAGAGATATTATGTACGAGATGGGGGAGTTGGGAATATTAGGAGCAACAATAAAAGGTTATGGGTGTGCAGGAGCATCTTATGTTGCGTATGGTTTACTAGCCAGGTATATGTTTATGTGCATGAATGTTTGATAATGTATAATGTGAACTTTGGTATTTCTCAGGGAATGTGAAAGGGTGGACAGTGGTTACAGATCCAGTATGAGCGTTCAATCATCATTAGTAATGCACCCGATAAATGCATACGGAACAGAGGAACAAAAGGAAAAATATCTTCCAAAACTAGGTTCACTCTAGTGCCGAATGTGTTTAGTTTTTGGTTGATAATATTTTTTTCCTATGTTAACAGCTCAAGGAAAACTGATCGGTTCTTTTGGACTTACTGAACCAAATCATGGAAGTGATCCTGGAAGCATGGAAACTAAGGCTAAATATGACAGTGGCACTGGAGCCTACATTTTAAACGGGGCTAAATCTTGGTAAACAAAATACCAAAGGCCTAAAACGTTGGGTAGTTAGCTTATAGCTTTTTATGTTTGCAGGATTACCAATTCACCAATTGCTGATGTTTTTGTTGTGTGGGCCAAATGTGCTAAAGAAGGGAATGGAAAAGAAACTGTACGTGGTTTTATTTTGGAAAGGGGAATGAAAGGACTTTCAACACCAAAAATTGAAGGAAAATTCTCACTTCGGGCCAGGGGCGTATCCAGGAATTTATAAAGGGGGGGTCCGCAAGTTTTTGCTTAGAAAATGGATGCGTATAAAACGTAACGTGCTCGATAAAAACCCCCCCTGACTAGCATAAATAATAACGCACACGCTGGCGCAAATAGATGTGTTCAAAGGGAGGCTATCTAATTTGCGCCGAAGGCGCAAAAAAAATTTTGCTTAAACCCCCACCTTTCTGCTGTAAAACCCCCCGTTTTACAAACCTAATTAAATTTTTAAAATTACCACGTACGTTGTCATGTTATTGGGTTACGACGGCGAAGCTTATTTTGCGACGTAACAACAATTTATATGTGGTTAATTGCGTCATAATGTCCATTGACGCGTCCGTTATTAGCTACATCGTGGATGTAAAACACACGTTAGAATTACGTTCCTTGTTCTTTTTGTGATAGTACCCAACTTTCTATACCTCGGTAAAAAGTCGTAATCGAGTTAAGTCTACTCACCGTGTGACACAGTGTGTGTAGCAAAAATGGGTACAAAGACGACCGCAATCAAAATTTTTGATAGTCGATTGTATGAGATAACGTCATGATTTCTACACATGCGAAACAGTTATAGATCAACATCCCAAAGCATTAATAAAACTGATCTTGACGCATGGTGCTGCGTAGGTACCGGTGCAAATCGAGCATCGTTTCTCTTGGTAACGTTTTATTTTAGCGTTTTCTACAAGCCGAGAAATTAATTAAAAACCTGTCTATCAACGCCGGCCGAGTGCCGATATAAGGCGATGCACCATCATTGACCACATGCCATGAAAGGTTAAACTCGATATTACATCTACATATTATCCAGAATTACAAAGTTGGCAGAGTGAAATGTTGTATTGACGACTGGTCTCTACATCAATACGGTTGAATTTAAATATTTAATTCACTTTTTGTTTTATGATATTGCACCTGTAGCCAGGCATGTAAAACGTGCAAATCGTTATAGTTTTATTAATATGCTTCTGTTAACAGTTAATAATGGCCTGGGCCCGAGCGCTAACGACGCCATTAAGGAGAAAAGGCGCACGCGAACACGTTCGGTTTTAGTCGGAAGGAGCCGCTAATCAAAATCGCACAGAACACGTGGTTTCCGATCAAACGAACATGTGGTTTACGATCAGAGAGACCGCACAAGACACGAGTTTCGTGAATTGCAGTGCTGCAACATGTAGAATTCATGTAAAAAAAATTATTTATAATTGTTACAAAAGATTTTGCAATATTAAAGTATGAGTAGTTTTACAATTTTTCGCCTTTAATTACGAAATCAAACGCGGACACACATGCCACTCAGTAACTCGCAGGTGCTGCTGTTCCTGACTTCCCAAGAGTAAATTCCTAACGAACGAATTTGTTTGAACTAGGTTTTGTTACAAACTCGAATCCCACGTATTCAACCACGCATATTCGGATTCGATTGCATAATAAAAAATGCATCGAATAACGCCGAATTGATGGAATCCTGATTCGGCCCATCCCTAGTTTTTTACACGTGATTAAGCACCTTATACTAACCCCGGGTAAAAATATTAACACAAAAATAGTGGAACTTTAGATTAAAGAAAAAAAAAAACAATTTTACAAAAAAAAAAAAATTTTTTTTTAAATAATATTCAAAGGGGGGGTCCGGACCCCCGTGACCCCCCCTTGTATACGCCCCTGCTTCGGGCATCCATCACAGGTCAAATTGTTATGGAAGATGTTGCTGTACCTGCGGAAAATATGTTTCCTGATGTTGAAGGATTAAAGGTAGTTTTGTGACACCTGATTTGCAAAAGTTAGTCTAGTGCTTTTATTTGTGGTACTAATTTTAGGGACCTTTTGGGTGCCTAAACAGCGCGCGGTATGGAATTTCCTGGGGTGCACTTGGAGCTGCAGAGTTTTGCCTTCATGCTGCACGTCAGTACACACTAGATAGAGTCCAGTTTAAAAGACCACTTGCACAAAATCAACTTATCCAAAAGAAATTTGCTGATGCCCTCACAGAAATATCCATCGGCCTGCAGTCGTGCATTCGAGTCGGCAGGCTCATTGATGAAGGAAAGTTAGTAAATGCGACTTAATTGTTAACTGTTTGCCGTGCTGTTTAACTGATCTGCTTTTTGTAGGGCTGCCCCTGAAATGATTTCCCTTGTAAAGAGAAATTCATGTGGAAAGGCGTTGGAAGTTGTGAGAAATATGAGAGATACACTTGGTGGAAATGGCATATCAGATGAATACCATATTATACGACATGTTATGAATTTGGAATCTGTAAATACATATGAAGGTAACAATATGGCATTCTCTCCGTTGCTTCAAAAGATTCAATCGTTATCTATTTTTTTAATGGAGTTTTACCTGAAAGTTTTTATTTCAGGTACTCATGATATTCATGCTTTAATACTTGGAAAGGCCATCACTGGATTGCAGGCGTTTTATTAAAATCTTTTATATTTATGTTGTTTATGCATTCAAATCAAGTATCGCAATTCTTTTTAAATTATTGTGTGGTCACTGTCGGGTCATAGATTTCTAGATCTTTGGCAGCAAATAGTATTGTTGGAAATTGTGTAAATTGTACTCGTTTGCATATTGCTTGTGTATGCTTTGGATGTAAAAGATTTATTAGTTGCTTTATTTGATGTATCAGTTACCAACTTGCTACGATTGGGTCTTTTATACAACATCAAATGAAATATAAAATAGTTTCAACCAGTGCCTTACGCATGTGATTGTGATACTTGTTTAGGGGGTCGACAGGAAAAAATAAATTGGTTTATAGTTCGAGTCCGTATATGTTTATATACAGACGGTTTTAACCAAACGGTTTAAAACGGGAAATTTAATGTTTACCTTTAGATAATAGCAGCTTCGATGCATCCTTCATATCGCGGAACTGGTAAATGTAAAGATTATTATCAGATTAATGTTTAAATTTCTTAGGTCATTAAAATAAAATAATGAGTTTCCCGCCGCGGATGTTGTGCAATTTTGTTTTTAAATATATTTTATTTCTATGAAATTGTAAGGTCAACGATGTTGCTCTTGCTTTACGAGTTAGTTTAAGTGACTCCAAGATCCCGAGTTGTCATTGTACTATTGTGGCAAGGTTAGATTATATTAGAATTAACTTGTTAAAGGTTGGACCAATCAGTTGTTAGTTTATTTAACTTGGTACTAACGTGTTCGTTTTGTGGGTAAATAAGCAATATATCTTGTAATGCGATTAACTAAGTATCCTGAATGTTTTGTACTATGTAGACTTGATTTATTGTACCTCATTAAACAGTAGTATGATTTACACAAATTTGTATTGTAACTTTAAGTAGTATATATTTTTTTCATTTGTATTTTATTATTTATTTTCCAATTTATTATTACCTTTATATCTAGGATCTAGCTAATTGGAAATCATTTTTTAAATTATTTCTTCTGAAGACAACAAGAATGTCTGCTGCAAGACAAGGCTTGCAAGTGGCCAAGAAGATCACGTCACTTAATGCTGTTAACCTTAACTGGCAGGTCGGCAAATACCCAAACCAACTTGGATGCATCCACGACAGTTTGGCCCCCTTTCAGAAACAGCTTCACAAGATTGACTACGTTGGATCAGGCTACTGCAAAATTGGCCTGCTGAACCATGATATGCTAAATGAGACCGATCCGATTGTTCAGGAGGCAAGATTGCGGATGACAGAAGATGAGATCCAAGGGAGATATTTCAGACTCTCAAGAGCTCTACTTCTTTCCGCTAACCACCAGATACTTCCAACTGAGCAGTGGACACCAATGGATTCAGATCACAACTACCTTCAGCCTCATATCAATGCTGTGAAGCAGGAAACCAAGGAAAGGTTGCTGGTGAAGTGCGCTTTGCTTGATTTCGAAGATTTGGTAGACCGGGTGTTTTTGATTCCCTTCCGTATGATGAATTACTTCCAGATCAAAAATATCCGACAGAAACTTAAAGTCCAAGGAAACCCAAAGCTTATCTAATCGCTTTCACAGATCTATCTTCACTAAAACTGTATGCTAATTCATCAGTTGTAACGACTTATTTATTTGAATATGGTATTTTGAATAATAACTTGTGACTTTTTTGGTTTAATAAGTTCAACAGTGCATAAACAAATACAAAATAAAGTTCTATTTATCTTTATCATTCAATGAAAGCAGATATATGTTGAAGTTACATAATGTGCAGCTGTAGGCTTGTAACAGTGTTGTCTTTTTAGACAAATTTATTGAAAAGGAAGTGGCTTTTAAAGAAAAAAATGGTCTTTTCCTGTTTGAAAAATTTTAGTACAAGTTCGAAAAGATTTTTTTAAACATATGCTGGTTTTTCTAAACCTTGCAATGTTGCAAGTTTGCAACATAGCGCTTGTCTGCGCTATCGCAAGAGGTTAAGTTAACAAAATCAAGTATCATTTCATCAATCGCCCAAATAATGATGGAGTTATCAAGGGTCCAACTCAAAAAAGAATAAGATTAGCAGATTACTCCTGCTATTGTGTATCTATAGATTGTAGTAACATGTCCCTGGTAGCATAGGTAGCATAATACTTCTCAATATCCAGTGCCGCCAGGCAAATGATACGCAACTATTGCTTAATCTATGAGACTATTTATTGCCACTGTGTGTCTTCTATTCAGAACCAAACACAGACAAGTCAGGTATATATGATTGAAAGTTTTATTATTATAGCAAAAAAAAAGGTTAAAAGATGAGTTAGGGAGACATATTTTGCTTTAAAACAAAGTACCAACAGTAAAGTATGTAACATCAGAAGCCTTTTTATTCTATCAGGGCTTCGTGCTTTTTGGTAATCATAAAACAAATCATAAACTTTTACAGCTGAACATATATATTTTATTTTAATAGAAATATATTTCATTGACATACTGGGAAATGGTACAGAATCAAATGAGTGCTATATGGTCCTTAACACTTTTTAAATAAATTGATCTGAAATCTCTTGAAGGAATCTGTTAGGTTATTGCTTCACAACTCACAACAGGGGAAGAGGAATTGTACCGACGCCAACACCGCCCTCATGTGCCCACATTCTGTCAGATTTCCTCCAGGAGTTGGTCTCCGGGTCGTAAACCTCAACAGAGTTGAGGTTGGTGCAGCCATCGTAGCCACCAAGGGCAAAGATCTTGCCGCCACTGATAGCGATTCCAACACGGCTGCGTCGCATGCTCATTGGAGCCACGAAGCTCCACTGGTTGGTAACTCGGTCAAACACTTCAACTGTGTTGAGAAACTTTTGGCCATCGTAACCACCAAAGACAAACATGCAGCCTTGCAAGGAGGCAACACCATGGCGGCATCTTTTGGATAGCATGGGCACTTTCATGCACCACTTGTCAATGCTTTGGTCATAGCATTCAACTGAATTGAAAATGGACAAGCCGTCATGACCACCAAGAATGTAAACACAGCCCTCAAAGACTCCAACAGCTGCTGCACTTCGAGACTTGTTCATTGGACTAATCTTCTGCCACTCTTGCGTATGAGGACGGAATACTTCACAATTGCTGAGTGAGGAAACACCATCATATCCCCCACATACGAAGATTTGATCTTCATAGGCAACACAGCCAAGAGCACTTCTCTTCTCTTGCATAGGCTTGATGTCACACCATTCATCAGTTTCTGGTGTGTACATTTCCACAGTATTGAGCCGATTCATACCATCATATCCACCAACCGCGTACAGCTGTCCAGCTAGTACGGCCACACCAACTCTGCTTCGGCAAGTTTTCATAGATGCCACAAGCTCCCAACGACCCACAAGGCCAGAATATTTTTCCACCGTATTAAGTGCCTCCCCAGCTGAAGTAAGTCCACCAACAGCATAAATCATTTCATGAATTTCAGTGCAATATCTTGGCCGTACCATGTTAGGGGGGAAATCTGATCTTCGGTCAGGCATCAGATGATAATCTTTTGCTTTATCAACAAGATCTCTGCATCTCAGGCAAGATTTAATGGCTGCATCCATTTGAATAACATCAGTTAGAAACTGTGGCCGGAGTAAAGGTAATCGTATATGCTGAAGCAGCTCATGCATATACTCGCATCTTTGTGTGTATTTAAATTTCACCCATGCAGAAGCAGCATAAAATAACTGCTCTTCAGACTTCACATGTAGCTCGTTCCGGCATAAAATACTGAGAACTTTCTCCTTTGAAAGGTCCAAAAACTCGTCGGATTTGGACACTTCAACAAAATGTTGGTTTAAGTAGCTTTTCGCTTTTTCCAACAAAGGCATACACATCAGTAATTCAGCGAACTGACAAATTCCTAAACAATTATTGGGATGCAAGTGCGATTTAATAAAATTGGCACAGAATTCTTTAACAACTTGAAGTTGCAGAAAATTTGCTCCGATCATAATAGATTGAACAGTCTCTACGTTTACAGTTATTTTTCCAGTGTAGGCATAGTTGATAAGGTGTTCTAGTGCATTTTCGTCAATTGCGCTAATTTCGATTTCATTCCCATTAGCTTCTGCCATGTCAGTGGTAAACATACTCGTAAAATAAGGAATCACGGCAGCAAGAACGATTTTGTGCGCTGTAAACTTGCATTCGTTAACTTTTAATGTCACATCGCACATCTTTCCTTGTCTTCGAATTCTCTGCATCATTTCAAATGCAGATGGAGCAAATGATCGGCAATCCAATGTTTCTTCAGTATCTTCATAATCAACATCAGGTAATCTCAAGGCCATAACAAATTAGGTAAATGCAAAATAAGGCTCAAACGTAATCTATAAATATTAAATACCAATGAAATAAAGATTGACCTTGGTAAAACATTCGTTATTTTTATTATGAAAACAATGTTTTTATTTCTACCAATACCAACGAACTATTATACTATAATGATGAATACAGATAGGGTATACCGACAACGCAAGCATAATTCAAACTAAATCTAAGACCAACGCCTTTTTCCGATGCACGCCGAACTAAATGTCACACCAACGCTTTTTCGAACTTACCACGATTATTTCTTGCCTTTTTCCGAAATATAATAAACGACTTTAGGCAATAGAACAAAGAATGATGCACTTATCTTGGAACTTCCATCTTAGCGGCTTTACACGGTCAGATTGCGCACGCCCGCGTAATATCCGAAGAAAGGGCTTTGTCAGTGTGCGTCATGCTTTTGTTGTGTCACAATTGAATTCGCAAATGAATTCAAAACATATTCTGCAAAACATCTATTTTTGTTATTATTGTACATGACAATTTGGCTTTTATAGTGGTGGTTGGACTGTTTATGGCAATTTAAATTGTCTATTTACGTCGCATTGACGTAGCTAGCATCCATATTAGTTCGGAGCGATCGCGTTCATGTTGCTATGGGCAGACAGCTGACGCTGTAGTGCGTAGTGTTGTTTACGTCGTTATTACTGTGATATAAAGATACAAAAGAACTGGCAACAATGAGACGAGTCACCCAGAACGCTCCTTTTGGAACTGATAATACCCCTGCACTAGCAATCAAGATCGTTGGTGGCAAAAGAGTAGAAATATTAGCAAGAAATGAAACTGAATCCGAAGGCAGTCAAAGGTAAAAGCAAAAACAATTATTCCCATTTTTAATCAAAAAAATTAAATTTTTAATGTTTTTTTATTTAATGTATCTTTGCAGAATTAATGGCCTTCCATACCCTAAAGGACCTCATGGGACACCTTCCATGTTAACACAGCCAATATTCCGAGCTTATGAATTTGATGATTTACAAAGGGGCTACAATACTGCAAAGCAACATGAAATTGCACGACAGGTATAATCATCTCATAATATATACTGTATATATATTTATTGCAGCCAGAAGATGTGATACTTTTATATTCTAAGATTACCTTTTTTTGCTTATTTCTGTTCTTTTATACACTTTTATTCCCCATTGGCGTTGTGTACAAACTTTTGGTCATGGAGACAATAATTTGTCCCACATACGCTAATTATTTAATTATGGAAAATACAGCACTCGCGCTTGCGAAAAATAACCTTCTTGCATGTGCGAGATCTGGTCATGAAATCCAATACTCTGCAGACTGGCTTATTTCAAAATGTGTTAACGAATATTTACACAATGAGTTTACAGCAGTTTGGAGATGAAAGATACTTAAACTGTGTGTGCAGATGAATAAACGATCTAAAATGCACCATTGTTTAAAGGCCATATTATAAACAAATGGCCTGGAAGTATGGCCACAGTTATTTACCAGTGTACTTTATTACAGAAAATACAATGATGTAATATACAAGTTTGACATTTATTGTTTAAAATACTGTTGCTGTCTAAATACTATTTAAATACACTACAGCAATTTAACAGTGATATGCTTTCTTTAAATCAAATACAAACTTATACGATAGTAGTTTTTTTTAATATGCACAAAGGTTTATTTTTCTTCTCACAGAT
This sequence comes from Ciona robusta, assembly GCF_009617815.1. NCBI lineage: Eukaryota > Metazoa > Chordata > Ascidiacea > Phlebobranchia > Cionidae > Ciona > Ciona robusta. The sequence goes on along the minus strand of NC_143242.1, from coordinate 4,822,830 downwards.
AACATCCTACACATCACCATTCGGTGATCGCACCCAGTCTTTTAGACATGGTGTAATTCCCATTAATAAAAAGGCAGTTCTGCCCCCTATTGGAGTTTCCCAACCTGCAGGTATATATATCATATGGTAGGCTAACAACTGATATTATAAAAAAACATGCTCGTAAATCTAACAAATGCAACAACAAAACAAAACTTTCCGGAAAATATATCATATAAAGCTAGAAAGCAGTTGCACTCAAATGTATGTTTACTGGTGCTGTAGGCTGTAGCGGTTAGAGTGTTTGTAGTAAAAGAGGGGTAGGAAATAACACACTATTAATGATGTTTGGTGTTAGGGCCATGAAAATAGGGTTAGGGGCATGAGAATATTTATAGATCTAAATTTAAAACAAAGGTGTCTGACACTTTTGGAAATTAGTTCAAGAAAATATCAAACTTTTTTACTGCAGGGTCAACTTTGGCTAAAGAAAATGAATTTTCTGGGACATTTTTAACTGAAATTGACAATGATGAATGTAATAAAGATGACGTAACATTAGAAGCTATGATAGTAAAACAACTACGATCATTTTCCAGTCACAAAATCAAGTAAACAAATTGTTATTTTTAAATCACATCTTTTAGGAATTTTGAAATTTAGGTTTAATTTAGATATTAAAAAAAAAGATTTAGTATTTTGCTTTTAAAAGTTCAGCATACTATTTCAATATTTAAACTATTGAATATTTAAAATTTCAATACTTTAATTTTAAAGATTCAATAGTTTAAATACTGCATTTTCCCACCAGAGACATGTACATTGAGTTATCAGCTTTTGACCGTCACCTCACAGGCTACGTAAGTCCCACTCAACTAAGTCTTGTTGCACTACGACATGATCTTCCACTTAAACCTTCTCTAATGAAGCTCACTTTCCAGAAGTTTGCAGACGGTTCGTAAATGTTGCTTTTTACTTTAATACTGTATTATTGCCCGGCGGCGTGGCAAAGCGGTTAGCAAGCTTTCTTCTAACCCAGAGGTGGGTGTCGCTGCTACCATTGTGGGTGTATATGTTCTTGGGGAAGGCACTTCAACCCAAAAGAAAACAAAACAAAAATCACCCACAAAGTAACATACATGGTAACTCATAAGCTGGCACAAGGTTTATAAACGATGATC